>NW_020653391.1:5196931-5218145 GCF_003589595.1 Hyposmocoma kahamanoa | reverse complement strand
TCGAAGGTCTTTGACAGGGTTTGGCACGCAAGTCTGCTGAGCAAGCTTCCCGCTTACGGCATCCTTGCTGACTTTTGTAGCTGGATATTCGATTTCCTTGATGAACGGTCAATCAGAGTAATCATTGAAGGCCGCTCATCTGATTTGATGGCTATCGATGCCGGAGTTCCTCAGGGGTCGGTTCTTTCTGAGACTCTTTTCCTGCTACACATCACCTTCTTATCCCAGGTATTGTTGGGTATGCAGATGACAGCACTGTCACGAAGAGATATCTGTCCAGCGCAAAGGACAGTAGACAGTTATCCGTTCGTTGAGAGAGGCCATGGTGAAGCGGACGAACTTGACCTTAAGTCTCGTCTCTCAGTGGGGAGATGACAATCTGGTCCGGTTCAATGCCACCAAAACGCAGGCCTGTCTATTTTCTGCTAAAAGGAGTCCATTTGATCCGACTCCCACTTTTCGGGGTACATCTGTATCTCTTACCGACAGCCTGGATCTCCTTGGCATAATATTGAGCGTAACCCTTAACTTTGCCGCTAATATTGAATATAAGGCACAAATTGCAGCCAAAAAACTGGATATCTTAATAAGGTTAAGCGATATTTCACGCCTGGACAGCTCTTAACTTTATATAAAGCACGAGTCCGATCTTGCATGGAGTGCAGCAGTCACCTAGTGGGATGGCGAAGTATCAACTTGAGACTCCTTATTCAATTGAGCGCAGAGCCAGGAGACTTATTGGCGACCATAAGGTCGAATCTAAACTTCATAACTTAGCCCACCGGCACAAAGTTGCCCGTATGTCGGTTTTTTACAGAATATATTTCGGTGAGTGTGCCCATGAGCTTTATCAATTCATCCCACCCGCCCCCTCTTACCATCGGACATTCAGACGTACGGCAGGATATCATCCTTACTTGGTCGATATTCCCTTCAGGCGGACTAAGCGCATTTCATTATCTTTTATTATGCGTACAGCCCAGGAATGGAACTCCCTGCCTGCGACTGTGTTTCCGAACTCATACAACCCAGGTATCTTTAAGGTGCGACAGAATAGGCTTCTTCTGGGCGAGCTCGTTGCATCGTAGATCCTATCTTTGCTCCAGAGCTAGGTAGTGGTCAAGAGCAAGTCCATTTAATTAAAAAAATATCTTGATATTGATTGGTCGTAGTTTCAAATTTAAAAGAAATAACAAAATCTGGATTCTTAATATAATTTAAACTTTACCTGTTGGCATATCGTTGAAATTTCAATACCATCAGTACCTATTATTGCAAGTTACAACGTTTTGATATTATATTTTAATTACAATCAATTTGCTGCCATGTAACTGTTAATTGGTGACAGGGGTTTAGTTTCTTGTAACAAAAAAATTGTTTCGGTAAACAGAAAATTGATTAAAATAAGACTTTCCGGTGATATGAAATACCACCACTGGTAATATTTCTGGTGCGGCTATAATTATTGCACTCCAAAACAGCACTAAGCAATAAGGCATTTTTCTAGGATTTTAGATAATTTGCACGAAAGAATGACACAACCATACCATACAAAGCGAACATGGCGGACTGAGCTCTGATAGCTCTTTCGAAACCTATAGTTGGTACGCATCGGATGCTAGCTAACCACTTCTACTGTATTTATTGTTCTGTGGTGGGAGCCAAAAAAGTTTGACTCGCTGCGCTTTGATAATTCATATTGCCAATATCATAACAATGTCAGGGGTATTAAGACCATTTAAGTAAAGCTGAAAACTGTTATAGATAAATAAATAAACAGCAGTGATAGCCTAGAAACCCACATTTGGCCAGTTTTCTCCCATTGCAATAGTTCAGACAATGTCAAATAACACAAAGTATTCTGGCAGACATCCAGCCGAATACGGGAAAACTGTAGTGCTACGGCAACAAATATGAAACAATCGCTGTCGAGTTTTGTATTTCCAAAATCACCTAGAGAAAGCGTGAAGGCTGACTTCATACGTACAACTTTCGAGTCATCCAAAATTACGAGCTATTTGACTCGTCCACTTACTTTACAAATTAGCTCTCTCAAAGACCAAATGCTTCTCATTAAGGCAGTTCATTACTTACTTACTACTAACTACCTTACTATACCTATATTAGCAGTAATAGACACCGGCACTGAAAACTAATCGCAACTCACTTGTCGTTCTGAATACTTTTGTTCTATGCCGAGCAGATCTGGTGAATGATTTTATTTTAAACGTAAGTATGTATGTAAATACAAATAACATCTGACATATAAATAACGAGATCTGGGAGGTCTATATGACTCTAAACTAGTTTTCGACTCGCATATTGATAGTATAGCGACCAAGGCCACTAGGTCACTAGGTTTTATTGAACGGTGTGCCAAAGATTTTGCACAGGTGAAAACTTTAAAAATACTGTATTGCTCATTTGTCCGCAGCACTTTAGAGTATGCCAGCCAAATTTGGAATCCACGTTATCATATTTATATCTCGCGGCTGGAAAATATACAAAAAAAATTATTCGTTTTCTGTGATATCGTACATAGGACTATTACAATTCTGCCAATTATTTCAATCTCTGTAAGAAGCATCATCTCTTACCACTTGAAATGCGTCGTGATATTAGTGACCTAATATTTATAATGAAAATAGCATCAGGTTCAATTGATTGTTCGGAATCATTATCACAAATATCACTTAGTTTACAAATTTCCCTATAAATCCTTGAGAAACACTAACTGTAGGCAAAATGTGTTTATGTGGTGTGCAAGCAATAATTTTAACATTCTATGTACTTCCTTTAATCTGTACGAGTGCGATTTCGACGAGGAGAGCACTGAGTGGGCATTTCTTTGACCCATAGTGAGGCTTGCAACTGCGATTTTAGTTTTATGGTTTACGTATTAAGCTATGTTTATAGCGATAGGTTATTAAATTGTGCATTCTTATATTATGTTTCTATTTGTGAGGATTTGTAATTGACTCTTAGTTGTTACTATTATATAAGTTAATTTTAAACTGTTGGTTTTCTTTTTAGGATAAATAAATGAAATAAACATGCAATAATTACCAGGACCTCGGCTCCGACTACTTATTTACAGCCTTTGGAGTCAAAACACTTGGCCTGTGGTGTCCCGGTGCCCTTCATCAATACAAAATTTTGTCCAAAAAATTAATTGACTGCCTGGGAAACCCAAGGGCAGGCAGCTACCTTGCCTAACGTATTAGCACAGCCATACAAAGGGGGAACGCTGTCAGCATCTTGGGCATCGTGTCGCGGAGACCCAATTTAATCCTAGTTTTACTTTCTAGTATTTAAGCTTTTATTGTACCTTAAGGGCACGTATCCATGCTAAGAAAAATCGCCGGGTCTATGCAAGAATTAGTGTCTTTTCTACACACGAACTGTGTACACAGCCTCGGCGCCGGACAAGAAAAAATCTTGTCTACCCCCGACACGACGCGCTCTGCTACTATTATATGCGGCGGGGTGAGGTGCATTGTCAGTAAACGAACGTTTATACGCCTGGACAAGTGTTGTTTAGTAGTCAACATATGCAATAACATATTTCTTCCCACAGTCGGTAGTAAAACGACAGCTACCCTGGAAGACTCGTAACGCACTGACACATTTTACCCGACACACGACAGTCCGAAAGCCTTCGTATCGTATACAAAGTCATCATTTTCTCGTCTGCAACAGACACATGTTTTCGTGGCTAGATCCGACAAAGTTCTTGTCGTGTACATGACCATTCTCTCTTTTCTGTAGCAGATACGTCGAATTTCTTACCGTGTACACGCGCCCTAACTGTATATTAAATGGGTACTAATAAAGAGCTGATTTCAATTGCCGCAGACAGAGTGCCGTAGAAATGGTTCAGACTGTTTAGTATTATCGATCACCACTGGGAGGGCTATGGTTCCATGACAAGCATATGTTGACTTTATTCAACAACAGTTCAATAAAGTCAACATAATATAAACTAACAACTCGTCGAGATGAATTCAATGAGCCCAAGCACAATACTTCAATTTTTACATAGTTGAGGAGTTGAGTAGTCCGCAGATTGTTGAAATCTTGTACTCTCGTTGTCCGTCAGACGTCTGTCCGAAACAATAACGGTGACGAGAAGAGTGTTAGGTATGACTGTGGAGGGATATAGGGGGTAAGGAAGGCCAAAGAAAAGATGGATGGATTGTGTGAAAAACGACATGGATAAGAAAGGTGTGAGTACAAAAATGACGTCTGATAGGGGAAAGTGGAAGAAAAATTCATGCTGTGCCGACCCCCACCTAGCGTGGGATAAGGACAGGAAGAAGAAATAATACTCGACCGTAATTTGTGGTTTTTGAAAACATCACTATAGGGTATAAGATATGTGTGTAGATAAATACCTACACTTAATTTGAATACTAACTACTAATAATTTCCAAGATAGTTTTAGTAAGGCAACAATCGTTAGTGACTGAAGAAATTAATGCCATCGCTGCCATGCTAACTCAACTGCCACATTCAAACTAGACATTAGCAGAATAACAAATATTGTCTTATTTGCAATATGATCGCAAAGGAATTACAATGACGAGTGGTTTCAAGAAATTAATAATTAGCAGTTATGGAGCCCCGGGTATGGTTCACAGTGGACCATCGAGTATATAACCAGAAACAAAGACGACATGTCATTTAATTTGTTTGAAAACTATTCTGCCAAATCATTACTGTGACAACTGCGCTGCGATTGGCCAGTTCGAATTCGAAACAATTGACGGGTGTCGTCAATTGTTTCACTTCAAAACGTCCAGTTTAACTTGAGCTTTGCTATAATGGACGAAAATTGCAAAATTACATATTTAATTACCGTGGAAATGAGATTTCGTTTCTTTTGTAATTAAATGTTTTGCTGTTTTTCCCACACCACCGAATGGAACATCGTTAGAGATATTATCTATATTACAATAAATACAGAATATTTTTTGGAATAAGCGAAGACGTACACACAGGTCAGTTGTTGGCGCTATACTATTTCAGTTTTCTAATTTGTGATTTCAGCGCAAATGAAAGTTGATATTTGAAAGTGATATAACGCCCATTTGCCTGATGATTTGCCAGGGATGGATGGCCTTTATTTCCTCTCTATTTCTGGTTATATACCTACTCGATGCAATGGCCTGACAATATTCGAGTAGTTTAAATTCAGTAGGGTTTCTTTAGTACAAATGTCAATTATTAAGTTAAAAGGTAAGGGTGTACATCATAAGACTAACATTTTATGAACTGCGTGTATTTTTAATTACCTACGTTAAACTGGAGGCCGCCCACGGGGCGGTGACATGAGGTAACAGGGGGAGACGCGTATCGCGACCTTTACAATGCACGGTTGCACAGAATTATGGTCGGTGTGCCATTTATTATCGACATTAGTCTAAAGCATAGATAACCTGCTACAATGCTTGTTTAACATGCATGTCTTTCAAACTTTTGACAAATAATTGGTAGAATTGGTTTAAACGAAAAATTATCGAAACTTTGACTGATAATTATTAGTAGAAATGTAGGTTCAAACCGCAAAATTATCAAAAGTTTAATAGAAAGTTTAATGATTAGTAGAAATCATTTGTTTAAACCGCAAAATTATGAAAGGATCGATGGATAAGTAGCAGAAATATTGGTTTAAACCTTATTACTTTCAAAAGTTTGACAGGTAATTAGTAGAAACAGTCGAAAGCCATTGAGTCGGAAAGGCAGAATATCTATGCCACGGGATTGTCTTTCACTTTCACATTTCTTTCAATGCACTAAGTTTTTACGACTATTCTGCCCTGATATGCCGAAAAGCGCTATCTCAATCGGAGTAAGTGTTTGAGAAAATCGACTTTTTGTAAATTGTATCTCGCACCTTCAAAAAGAAATATTTTTGAAGATGCTAAAACTTATTTATACGTATTTTTGACTAATAGATTTATTGACATACCTAAATTACTTATCCATAAATTGTATCATTATACCTATTTTGTGAGATACCGCTAGTTTGATTATACAGAAAGGTTTCAAAATTGGAGATATAAGAATACTTCTTAGTGGTTTTTTAAATGTTTTAAGTTAGATAACCCTTAGATGAGAAATTATTATAGCTATTGAATGGCATAAAAAAACTAAAAGGGCGAATCTCAGAGATATCGCCTATCGGCTTAGCAGGTCAGTATTGTGCATTACTATGCAAAAACTCTGTGAGGGAAGTAAATGTCGGGAAACGATGTTTGGGAACTTGTATTATACCCACTAACAGTGTATTTTTTCAAAATGTATATTAAGAGTCTCGTAGTGTTTTTCAAAGACAAGAATGTCTGAGACACGTCTACAAAGTACTAAAGTCAATGGTTATCTGTTGTAGTCACTACTTGTAATTATGTTAAAATTATAATTATTTTTTAGATGTGAATGAATGTGATAATTATTAATACAAAGATCGAACACTTAGAAAAAGTTCCTTCGATCCGCTACGGCTAAAAAGTCGTTGAGAAACCAAATACAAAGTTTCGACAAACACAAATACAAAATTCATGAGGTCCGCTGGTTCGTTCCGTGGCTTAGTTGGCATAACGTCTGGCACGATTTGCTAGAAGACGTTTCGGTTCGAATCCGGCCGGATCGAACGAATTTTTTCTAAGTGCTCGATCTTTGTATTTTATTAATCAATAATTATAACAAACTAATGGAGAATTTCACAAAAAAAATTGAATATCAATTAAATACAAATTTAACATATACTATATATTTAATATTAACAAATCATAATTTATTTTAAAATATAAATGTAATGTAATAATAATAACGTTTAACAATTACAAAAACATCTAAATTTTCTGTATTAGCTAACTACGTTCAAGCTTGCAATATATTTAAATTGTAAGTGTAACTTTGTTATGCTCTTATATGTACGTATCATCTTATTAATATGAAATATGAGTCTCCTTTTAAGCAAAAGCTTATGACGATGATGGGCAAGGCTGCGCTAAATACATGCTACGTCTTAATTAAAATATAAATAGCGGAATGCAAAATACTTGAGGTGTATTTTATTAAAAATATACGAAACAGGCAGTTGTATTTTGACCTGATTTATTTAAAATTACAATAGTTAGTAATTGAAATATCAATTACAAAATACATTATTAAGTACTGTCAGATAGATATTCGAAATACCAATTACAAAATACATTTTAGGTAGTAACTGATACAAATACAAAATACCTACCTATTTCAATTATTCGTAAAATACTGTGAAGTCCCCAACCCGCACTGGGCCAGAGTCTTTAAGAAGACCTTAAATAGCCCTCTCCTAAGTAGATTAACCAACAGGGACATGAATATGAGCTGGGTGATTTTCAGGTTAGTTTTCTGTACCTAATTTCAGTGGGAATTTTATTATTTAAATATTCTTTAATTTTATCATGAAGTATTATTTGATATTCGAGTGTAGTATCTGAAATATTATTTAAGAGTCGATGCCTTAGCTCGAATTCAAATATTTTCCATACTAATACGGTTCATTTTGCTTGGATCGAGTGTCGAGCGGAGGGAACACTTATTTCTGAATTTATATTTTTACAAACGAAACCAAAGCCATTTAAAAAAATGTATATCGTACACTATACTTACGTAGTCTATTTAGTTTGAATGATATAAAAAATGGTATATGTAAAGTTGGTATTGAATACAGCGGTTTTCTTGTAAAATTTTGAGGTAAATTTGTGTTTTTTTTTCTATCGTGAAAATTTTTTGGAACCATAGAGAAATCAGTGTACATCCTCAATTTTACTATATATTTTTTTCAAAGTTCATTCAACACTTCTACTGTTATACGGAATCAACCAAAGGTTTGAGGTTGTATAGACACTTAATTTTTCACGTTAATGTCTTAAACTTGACTACTTGTAAAATAAAAATTGCCACCGAAATTAGATAGGAAAAACTAACCTGAAAATTAACCAGCTGATATAGTTTCAAATGTTTAGGGTAGGAGTAGGATCCTTAATCACGTGTTGATCCCAAAATGTCAATTTAAAAGATACAATGAAGAATAATAGGGTTAATACCTTCACTATACAATACAATATATAATGGACAATACAATCATCTTTGTATTATTAGAATATTAATAGATCCCAGATAAGTATCGATCGTGTGACCCAGTGACCGTTACAATCGACTCATGGCAGGCTTCAGTAGTCTATACATACGTATATTCGATTAAGTAGTAGAGGATAAGTGTATAATTCGATTGAATCTGAAGTTAAGTAAGTGTTAGTTCTTTGGCGATTTTCTGAAGGATAAGTCAATCCGTGTAGTTGTAGATGGTTACTCGTCTGCTCCTCATGGTATAAATGCCGGTGTACCTCAGGGATCTGTCCTCTCCGCCACTCTATTCTTGCTGCATATCAACGACCTGCTGCTGATGCCCGGTATCTTTGGATACGCAGACGACAGCACAGTGGTAGAGAGTTATGTACCAGACGTCCGAGACAACAGCGAAGAGATCCAGTGTAAACGAGAGGCGATGGTGACCCGATTGAAGCTGAACCTGAAAGCGGCTTCCGGCTGGGGAGACGCGAACAGGGTCAGATTTAATGCAGCTAAAACAAAGGCGTGTCTTTTCACATCATAACGGAATCCCCTACTCCTTACTCCGACTTTCCGAGACGTATCCGTGCCGATAAGGGACCACCTTGAGCTACTTGGTCTGGACTTATCATCCAGCCTCAACTTTGGGTGATACATCGAGTGCTTGGCAAAAACTGCTGCCAGAAAAGTAGGCATACTTTACAAGGTCAGGCGGTACTTCACACCTGAACAGTTTTTAAATCTGTGTAAAGCACAAGTCCGATCGTGTATGGAGTACTGCTGCCACCTTTGGGACGGCTCTGTCCGTTACCAGTTAGCCTTGGACTCGGTGGAGCGAAAAGCGAAGATACTTATTAACAACAATTCTCTTGTGGAGTCGAAGCTACAAAATCTCGACCATCGCAGAAAAGTAGCCTGCTTGTCAGTTTTCTATCGGATACATTTCGGGTAGTGTGCGCAGGAACTTTTCAATTTAGATCCACCGTCATCGTTCCTCCTTCGGTCGACTATAAGGTCCGGAGCACTCCATTCTTATGTCGTTGATATTCCACCTATTCGCACTAAGCACTTTACTTCCTTCTTTCTGATGCGTACGACAAAGGAATGGAATGCTCTACCGGTATTGCTTGCGTGAATGCTCTATCTGTATTTCCTCAAAAGTACGATGTACGAAATCGATACGATACGACGATTTGGGGCTACCCCAATTCGTATCGGAATCGTATTTTTCAATGCCTATTCACTTTAGAGCGAATAGGCGTTTTTTTGAGCAAACGCGTCCCATCGTCGGTTGGTCATATCGTCGCTTAGCATCAGGTGAGATTGTGGCCAAGCGTGTGTCCATTATATATTTAAAAAAAAATTACACTTACACTTCTTAGAATGAGAGGTAGTGGACTTCATGTTGACTTCCAAAGCGTCAAACACACAGAGAGCAGGTGTGGGTCGGGTAGGGACCGCGGCGGGTCTAATTCCGTGTGGTTAAATGGACAACAACACACCGACCGCGGGCGCGTGCGCTCATCCCGCATGAAAAGAAGCAATTCCAGTAATTTGTTATAAGAGCTTTTAGAGTCTTTTGTTCAATTTATTTTGTTTGTGTCTGATGATGTAATTTACCTCAAAAAAGGTAGTATAAAACAAGCCTTAAATCTGTACCTGTCACGGGGTCGAAATCGCACCCCAGGTTTAATAAATAAGGTCACATCTGCAAAATGATAATTTTACAGGAGTAACATAAACCTAACGGTAAGATTCTACGAACGAAATTAGTCGATAATTTTTTTTACATTGTTTATAAATAGGACAGTTAGAAAACACATATGCATACCTACTTTGTTTTTGTAGTTAGTTATTATTCTTATGAATTTCATACGATAAAAGTACTTTGGATGTATGATCACATGTGGCTTTAAATTCGAATTTTCTCATGGTTCTTCCGGACTAACGAATGGCAAGCGTCAATGGTACAGTGTTACTAGACATGATTATATTAAACGATAAGACTACTTATATTAAACTATATGACTGGTTATGTTAAACGATACGATTTCTTATTTTAAACGATACGACTTCTTATATTAAACGACATGGCTGCTTATATTAAACGTTACGACTGCTCATATTAAACGATATGACTGCTTATATTAAACGTTACGACTGCTTGTATTAAACGATGCGACTGCTTATATTAAACGATACGAATGCTTATATCAAATAGATACGACTGCTACATTAAACGATAGTTTCATTGAAACGAATCAGTGATGCATGATGTTAAGACCTTTGCAGCAGGACCCTAATGTATTTAGTATAAAATGAATTTCGTATGATAACCGGGTCGCTCGCCTAAGTAATACCATACATTATTATATAACTTGGATTACTTGAATAACCTGATTTCTTTTTCGCAAGTCGTGCACTAATAAATATAAAAGGATTCGAGTTCAATGGAGGGCTTTATTTCCGCACCCTCTTTCAAAACTGGTTGTTATACGATTGTGAAGGGGAATAGTGGCACCGTACATGTATTCAGAACAGTTAAATACCTCTTACAGTGTTGTGCCTCTTACACGGTTGTAAGAGATCATGTAAATTGGACTGCCATAATTTTAAAATTATAAAAATGTAAAATGTGTTTTAGTTTACTAAATTTATTCCAAGTTAAATTGGTACGTAACAGTTACACCGCCTCTGTTGTATAAACTAATGATACGTTAGAATATCAATATTTTAACTTATTGTCTAATAAAAATTATAAAAATAACTAATAATGATAATAATAAATTGGACAACCACACTAATTGATCTCAAACTAGAGAATTCCCCGTACTATGAGTACCAACACCAGAATTCACTCCGGGGCGCTGATCAGGACACCAAAACGCAATTTAAGAAAGTTCATTTCCCAAATTGAAAAAAAAATATGTAACGCCGCCATAACCCGCACTCGCTCGACGGCGCTGGCCGGACGTCACGTCCTGCGCTTCGAAGATCGCAAGATGGCGCGAACCCCCGTTCGCGTTACATGCGCCGTGCAAGTTTTTTAGTATTTATAAAGTTATTGTTCATTGTGATGTAACAGTTTTGTGATCCAAATGATAAATATCCACAATAAAAGTGTTTCCAAGAAATAGAGTTTTACAATATTTATTTAGTCATAAGAAAATGAGACTCCTTCTCGTGTCTATACTTCTTTTATTTTATGACTATATTGACCCTGAATAGACTCCTCCTCGACCTCGACTACGCTGTCCGTGACCGCGTGGAGACCTTCCCTCATACAGGTATTAGGACACCAAGGGCACAAAAGTAAGTGTTACATGGACTGTGTTGAGGCACCGCAGTCACATTGGGTTAGACCTAAAACCCCATTTACACATCGTGTCTCTGCAGCGTCCTACCTGAGTGTGAAGTCGATTTAAGGATTTCCTCGGAATGTGACTAAATAAATAGATGTATTGTTTGCAATATTCATTTTCTTAAATACCATTATGTTAATTAAATTTTTATTGAATTGATATTCAATTATTTTTTGTGAAAGTACTCCACTAGTTTGTTATAATTATTAATACAAAGATCGAACACTCAGAAAAAACACTCCGAAAAAATTCCTTCGATCCGGTCGGATTCGAACCGACGTCTTCTTGCATACCGTGCCAGACGCTATACCAACTAAGCCACGGAACGAACCAACGGACCTCACGAATTCTTCTATGTGCTTGCGTCGTGTCTTTGTACTTGGTCTTTCAACGACTTTTTAGTCGTAGCGCCATCTATGAGAAATCTATTGCAGATTTATCACCCAGTTAGTACCTTTACAGCTACCAGTACTGGCGAGAGATGTCGCTATTCATTGTATTAATTAAATTTTTATTGAATTGATATTCAATTATTTTTTGTGAAATTACTCCACTAGTTTGTTATAATTATTAATACAAAGATCGAACACTCAGAAAAAAACTCACCATTATGTTTTTACTACAATGCATTCATTTATTTTTTGTGAAAATCCTCCACTAGGTTGCTGTTATTGTCGATACAAAAATCAAACAAAGACAAAGAACAATTCCTTCGGTCCGATTGGACTTAAACCAGCGACTGTTTGCCAAGGTTTCCATAATTATCCAATCGAACCGAGGGAATAAGAAACTAGATATTATTTTCTTTCTATCTTTCAAATTGGTCCTATCGCGAAACCAAACCCGGGACCTCCTCATCAACTTGTCAATACATAGTATACCTATATATGCTGTATAAACTACATACATACTGTAAGATATTTTGAGTCTAATTACCGCATAAAATGCGTATGTGGTGTAGAATTTAACCTAAGAACCCCACGGTGAAAGAATGGCCTTGACACGATTTCTCGTTATACCAGACGATAGGGTAGCTAACTAATAGATCTTACAATTTTTACCTGTTAAAATGTAAAGGTAGAGCTTAAATGCAAACAGATTCTTACGTTATGGATTACTCTGCAGATGTCTACGGGGATGCCGTAGACATCTGCATTCGTAACCACGGATCATCCGCATATTTTTAAATGCTTTCGCATCCGACACCCGAATTTTGCAGTCACGACAAGATCTTCGGTTGACTTACGAACTTTTTCATTCAAGATAGCCCGGCTCTATTCCATGTATTACATATACAGAAAAAAAAAATCTGTAGTTCATATATATATACATATATATACTACAGAATTTTTTAGTATAAACTTAAAATTCCTAAATAAAATCACAAATAATGATGATGACGAATTTGTGTCGCCATGTTGTAATTTTAGCATTACTGCATGTATTCCGGTTTTGAAGGGTAAGGGTGCTGGTGAAATTACAGGCACTTGAAACTAGTCAACTTATGTCCCAGAGTGACGAGCGCTGTGACGGTGCCCCTCAGATCTTTGCTGTTTAAAGCTCTGAGTGGCTCTGTAACTGTTATGGACAGGCGTGTAGCTTACCATCAGGTGCTTCCCGTTACTTAATAGTCGTCAGAGGCACTGGCCCTCATCAACTTAAACGTTCCTCGTAGAGTGCCTAGGGTCCCCATTGCCAAATCATTTGTTTTATCTAGTGGCCGAACTAATCTCGGAAGGTATGCCCCCTTGAACAGACGCATGCAGTCATACAATGACTTGACTGTGACCTGACTCAGACAGTGACATAGACATCTTTCATGTATGGAACATTAAACAACTTATTCGCAGGTGCAAGCAATCTTTCTATCTTAAATCAAATTATTGCTGTAACTTTACATTTTTAATTGTTTTTTTATTATTGTTATTATTATTTTAGATTATTCTTTCCATCTCATTGGCTTACTCTAAATGTATAGTGCTGTATACACCTGTAGCACATTGGCACCTTGTATGGTGAACGTATATATATTTCTTTCTAAGACTGTTTTGTGTTAAGTTGATGGTGTATCTTGAAATAAATAAATAAATAGTATAAAAAATACTTCTTGGCGGCAAAAAAAGTGGTAGTACTTCCCTGGTCAACTTTTTCACAAGATCTGTACTTCATTATACAACAAAGCTCAAAAATTTTAATAGCCAAATTGCCGTACAGTACGAGGGTTGCAAAATACGGGTGCAGATAGGGAAGTAAAATTTAATCAAACTAGTCTAGACAAATCAACGTCTGACTTATTGATCCGTTATTTACTTTATACTGTTCTAGCCTGTCTAAATGGGGTATATCACAGCGGTCCTCGGTGCGAATGCCGCATTAGAGCATACGTCAAAAGTGCTTTTATCACGTAATTGTCATAAAAAATAATACAAAATACATGAAACAAATTATGTATATGGGAAATTTTATAACTCTCCTGTTTAAACATAAAAAGTTAGCTACTGATTTCGTTCGTGAAACCTTTAGACGTCTCTCCTGAAAATTATCACTTTGCAGATGCGACCTTATTACTCCAAGAGTCTAATAAGACAAGTCCCATGTGACTGGTAGATTCACAAGGGGGCCAATCGCGCTATTTGTCAACGGTAAAACCAAAACTAAACCACAAACGAAACGTGGTTATGTGACACGTTGCGTACATTTCGTATCGCGCTAACTGTCAAAAGAAAAATCAAAGCTAAACCAAAAACGAAACGTTGCTAATGTGACACTTTGCGCACATTTGCTATCGAGATATCAAAACTAAAATCTTACCAATTGCTATCGCGCTAAATATTTTAACGTTTTAACCACATAAGAAACGTTGGGGAAAGTTAAATACGTCGACGGCCAACGTTTCTGTTGTAGTTCAGTACCCTAACCTTTCAAAATCGGAACGCAGGTAATGCTCACATTACGGTTTGATGGCAGGTATAAGTATGGTGGGAGGAGCTTTAACAATAATAATAATAATAACGCACACACACACTCAACATAGCCCCGCACCAGGGAGACCCAGTGCCGCGGGTGCCATGGACACACGTAGACAACCACAAATTACACCCAAACTCACGAGAGAAATAAATGTAGGCCATACAAATGTTTCTCCCGGCCGGAATCGAACCTGGAACTTCTGCGTGGCAGTTCGGCATGGTAACCGTTCGGCCACGGAGGCAGTTGAGCTGTACTTTGTTACATCTGAGTGTTTTAATTGGTTACATACATACTTATTATACGGAAACGTTAGTATTATCTTAACTTTGCCAAAGTCGAGTAAAAACCAAAATCGTAAACAGGATTTTTCCAAGAGTGCTACTGTTTAATTGCCGCCTCCATCGCGACGTAAACACAATATGAATTATTCAGCAGGCACACATTTTGTGTCGCTATCGCTACTGCCTGCAACTTAATGCCTATTAAAAAATCAGTGCTAATGCTTTACTGTATTCAGTGCGTACGGCGCATGGAGACATCTAGTGTGCGTCCAATGCGCGGTGGAAATTTTATGTATACTACATATACAATGCTAAATTAAGTATTGTCATCGCACAAAGCGCACATTGTCCTTTGTTACGTGTATCACTTGCACTGTGTGATCACCGTCTATTTCTTGGTTTGCATAACTGCACGACTACCCTTAATTAGTCTGAAAACAGATCCAAGACCAAAGTAGCAGTAGAGCTCCTTGTGAAAGAGTTCGTCGAGGGAAGTACTGCCACCTTATCTATTTCTGCCGCCAAGCAGCAATGTCAGCATTATTGTATTCCGGTTTTGAAGGGTAAGGTGCGGGTGAAATTACAGGCACATGGGACTTGTCAACTCATGCCTCAGGGTGACGGGCGCAGGGGCAGTGCGCCTCAGATCTTTGGCGTGTAACAAAATATACATTAAATATTCGTCGTGTTTTATTACTTTAATTTACTCACAAAAATAATACTGTATGCGATCATTACAGATTAGGTCTTAAAATCTCGTCTATTAAGGAATAGTACCGAAGTCGGTACTCAATTTTAAGAACCCGTATTATGCAACGATGGCATAAAATGTTATTATCACATGAGTGATAAAAATGATACGAACTACATAAAATAATTTATTGTATACGTATGCTCTCCTATTTATGCATAAAAAGTTATCGACCTATTTCGCTCGAAGAACCTAAACCTCTCTCCTAAAAAATGACATTTTGTTGATGTGGCCCATTGACCTTGATGGGACATGCGATGTTAGAATTGATTTAAGAACCATACAGCGGGAACTTGGTTCGGTTCGTCTAATATTAATAACTATAATGAAAATACTTTGCATTTACTAAAAAAACTGTTAAAAAATTTATTATAACATTACATTCTGTACAGGTACTTAATAGAATTGACAGATTTATCACAATTTAATAATTCTACATACTTGTATGCAGTCCACGCATTGTCGCACTATTTAATAATTATCATTACTTCTAAGCATATAATCTTCTTTTTTTAATCGACTTCAAAAAAGGAGGAGGTTCTCCATTCGACTGTATGTTTTTTTTTTCTTGTATTTATGTTACGCGATAACTCTTACAATTTAAACTTAAATTAAAACTTAAAATTTGTAAACCGATTTTGATGATCTTTGATGATCTTTTCTTGGTGGAAAAAGGGTACCTCAGATGTGGTCCCATTTGAAGAAAATATTCCACCTCTAAGGGTGGCAAACTAGAGGATGAATGACTTTTGAGGTCGGTTTTTTAGTACTCTGTATTGAGATAAAATAATATCAAGTGACGCGACGCCTGTTCATCACAGTTGCAGTGCCACTGAGAGCTTTAAATCGCAAAGATCTGAGGGGCACTGCCACTGCACGTGTCACCCTGAGACATAAGTTGACAAGTCCCATGTGCCTGTAATTTCAGATACTTTAATCTGAAAACATTACAGGAGTAGAAAAAAACATTTTTGACGTGTGATCGATCATATGTAGCTTTATATATTTCTCTGGACTCTATAATCTTAAAACCCTTTCTGTAACATAATAACATAGACAATTACACCAATTTCCTGGTCTCAAACTAGGGATTTCCCTTTATTGTGAGTACTACCACAATGTAAACCGTTAAGCCATCGAGATCGTCAAATGAAATTATGATATTGTTTATTTACATCATTTGTCAGTAAACGTGGGCGTTTAAACGAAAAGCATTTAAAAAGGTTTGCTTTTTAAAATAAGCACATAAGCATGCTTTTCAATATATGTTTAAGCGTAAACGTTGGTGAGTTTCATACTCAACAATTTGATTTTTTACAACGTGCTTGTGTTTCCAGTCCCGCCATCTATGTTTTCTAAACAAACTAATTCGTCAACGAGAATAATAATCTTATAAATAAAAATAAAACTCGTGTTTTGCAAATAAATTTACTTATTTTAAAATCTTTAGGCTCAACTCACACTAGCGCAGAGTCGAAGCGTCGCGTCGCATCCTGTTTTTAATCACAACGTCTGGCGACGCGCGACGACTCTCGCATTAGTGCGCCCGGATCACAGTATGGTCGGCGTCAGACGCCTCACTGCGCCTAAGTAATGCTCGGCTACGCGCGAAACCGCTCGACATCAACCAAGCGTCGACGCGCGTTTCCATATTTGCATAACACAAATTTGTACCTCAGTAATGGGAAAATAGAGGTGAATATGCTATAGACCAGGGGTTCCCAAACTTATTTTGTCTACTGCCCGCTTTGAGAATAAATTATTTTTAGCGCCCCCATTTTTTCACCTACTTAAAAACCACTATAACTTCAAATTAAATTAATTATTGTGAGCTATATTAGCGGAGATTAAACATTCATTCTAAACGAAACTTTTACTATAACCCGCAAGAGTTAACTTGAGACCTGAGCGCAGTAGGTAGTACACAACGGCGCTCAGATCTCAAGTTAACTCTTACGGGCGAAACCTGCCAATGAGAATAATTATTGAAACGCATCTGTACAGTCTTCAGACAGAGTATCTTTTATTCAAAATAAAACAAACATAATCGATTCTAATATAAAAACTAATGTGAAGGATGAATCTGATGCTGTTTAATAAGTTTGTTGATATCAGGTTCCAATTTACTCAAGAACAGCCGCAAGTAACCACGTTCAGTAACATGCAAACGATTTCTCTTTTTAGTAAGCAGCGTTGTCACAACACTAAAACCACGTTTACACAAATATGACGATGGAAATGCTGTCAAGAATCGTTGAACGATTGACCACAATCCAGGGTACAATTGCGGGATCGATTTTTGTAGCCAAAATTCTTGGTAGCCATTTTTGAACTTGATTTTTATTTCCACGTTCGTTGACAATTCTATAAGTTCTTCTTCCAGCTGAGGTGATATTGCTGTGTTGACATTTGAAAACAGATCCAACACCCAGTTCGGTATTTCCAAGTTCAAAATTTCCTGGTATTGTTCGGTGAAGTCAATGTGGAGGTGTTCCAAATGTAGGCAGTAACAAGTCCTTGTTACTGCAGGATACTGATAAATTCGGAAAATTGTGAAACTCACGTCTGCCCATATTCTTTTTGTGTAGAAGCAGTTTGGCTGCGAAAGCAACAACGACATTTTTTGTTTTAATTACATTTAGTTCATCGCCTTGCAGTGGGAGATTCATGTCGTTGAACAATTTATACAGGTCTGTCATGTAAGCTTTTGAAATTTTGAAAAGCATTGTTTGATGTAATGAGTTTGTTGCGCAATTCTGTATCTTTAGTTTCCAAGAACTCTATCACAGAGACTAACAGGTTGTAAAATCGAGTTAGACAATTGCCTCTTGATAGCCAACGAACTTCAGTATGAAACAACAAACGGTTGAAATCTTCGTCGTTAGTAACACAAAGCTGATGAAATAATCTATCATTCAAAGGGCTGTTACGGATTTTATTGACTGCTTTGATGACATATTGCAGTGATTGAAATAGTCGTTCACTTAAATTTCTAGCAACCAAATGTTGTCTACGAATAACGCAATGTACAGCAAGGACATGTGGAATTTTGTTTTTTAAGTACGCTATGAAGCTTTTATGGCACCCTGTCATAGCCGGAGCGCCATCCGTAGCAACTGATATAATATTTTTCAAGGGAATCGCTTTCTTATTGCAAAACTTTTTCAATGTATTGAATATGGTTTCGCCTTTTGTATCGGTCTCTAAATTTCAAGCAAACAATAGTTCTTCACATATTTTCTCATCTTTAATAAACCTCACGTAGTCCTCAGATGATTGCACAATGATTCTTCAATGTTTTCAGCCATTTCATCAATTCGTCTTTGCACAGAATCATTACTCAAAGGATTTTTTTGGATAATATCTGCGGCCGGTTTATAAAGTTATTACTTTCTCTATTGCTGGCAAAATTAACTCTTCTCCGATGTTGTGTGGTTTGCCTTTTTGAGCAATTAACAAAGATATGTTGTACGAAGCTTGAAGTCCGTCGTCATCTTGCTTATCAGCTGCCGAAAAGAGTTTTGCTACACTTGGCTGAGTCTTATGCTTCTTCTCTAGGTCTTGAAAATTGCTACATTATTGTCTTTCTTATCTGGATGCATTTTATTTAAATGATCTTGCAGTCTTGAAGCTCCATTTCTTCATTCGAACATGTTTTTAGACATAGAAGGCACAAAGGCGGCGATGGGTTTGTGGGATTTTCAATGAATTCGAATTTAATATATTCCGCACAGTATTGCCGTCTCTTCTTTTTTACTTCCGACATTGTTTTGTTTTGAGAAATACGTAAGTAAGTGTTGAACTTAAGTACTGATCTATTATGCGCGAAACCGGAAATGAAAATAAAATAAATATTACGTTGTTTATTGATTGGATATAGGATTGCATAAGCAGCATACACCGACAGGAATAAGACAAACATACATAAACTCGTTTAGCTCATTCGACACTCACTCGTACTCCGCAAGTAGGTAAGAACAAGTATTCTATGAACCAGCCGATTGATACAGGAATGCACAAATCGGGTTATTTAACAAAAACTTGTTAAAACATGATTGCCCGCGGTCTATTGTCTACGAAAATTACCTATCGAGGAATACTAATAACTATTAAAATGCGAAACTGTGTCTGTTGCCTTTTTATTTGTTTATTTGTGTCTACTTTCATTTCAAAACGGAGCGACCGATTGGCAGAATTTTTATTTTATTTATTCAATTAAACAGGACAGATATATGAACTACACAGAGAGAAATATCGATCCGAGTTAGTTTGAGCAATCTCTTAATTAATATTAGTTGATGTTCACAAGTTGTAATCGAGAGTCGAGAGCTCAGTCGGTGTCTAAGAGTATTCCTAGATGAAATTACAAATCTCCTCCTAAACCTCTACACAACGCCCCCATATTTTTTTCTGGGTCTCTTACCGCCCCCTTTAGGCCTGCAGCGCCCACAAGGGGACTTTATCGCCCACTTTGAGAAAGGCTGCTATAGACGAAAAACATGACGCGTCGCCACGCTTCGACTCTGCGCCAGTGTGAATTGAGCCTTATTGGTCTACTCTTGCTTTTCGCTTATCAACAAAACATAAAAACCTAAAACATAAAAGTCTACACGTTTAGAAAAGCACGCTTTTTTAAAAAAGCACAACGTTTTAATATTTCAAAAATAAGCAGTTTTTCTATCTCTATTTGTTAGCTATTTGACAAATTAAACGAAAAGAGCACGACAATTTACAATTGTACAATATCATTGGCACGACACATTAAATTAAATGCTATTATAATTAAAATTTATTGCAATCTCCGATTAATGAATCATATCTGTATGTTTATGAAAAGATTCCACTAATTACGATACTGGAAAGTTTGCGTAACTATCAAACATTGAATGAAGGCTTTTATTGTCTCCTCGTACGTATTATGACGGAATTCAATACCCGTGACGATACAGTTAAACAGTGTGGAATATTTTGTTACCAAGTTTGATTTTAAACCGACTTCAAAAAGAAATAAGTTCTCAGTTCGACTCAATTTTTTGTGTGTATGTTACGCGATTAGTCCGACATTTGTGGACAGATGTCGATGATTTTTTTTTCTGGAGAGATACCTGAGTAGTGAGTCAAACATGGATTCATCCCCTAGTTTGCCAACCTTAGGGGTGGAATATTTTCTTCAAATTTAAATGAGACCACCACTGACCTCTTTCCAACAAAAAAAAAGAATCGTCAAAATCGGTTCACAAATGTCGGAGTTATCGCGTAACATACATACAGAAAAAAACATACAGTCCAATTTAACACCTCCTCCTTTTTTTGAAGTCGGTTAATGAATATTCCACCTTTAAGGTGATGAATTCGGTTTATTGGATGTCCCCCCACTTTCCATTAACCGATTTCAATAAAACTTGGCAAATAGACGTAATTTAACAAACATATATATATAGAATATACTATATATGTATATGTATTTTACATGTATATGCAGGCAGTACAATACTTTATGTAAAGATCTTGATTCCACCAGAGCATCAACATATTTGTAAAAATTATAAAAAGTCCTGATTGGAGTGAAGTAATTTTATTTAAAGTATGTACTATAGAATAGGACGTAGAACATCCCTGTGCTCTACCTATGATAGGTAGCTCAGGTAGTGTAGCGAGAGATCCTTTTAAATATAAACTGGAAATATCTTCATAAATAAATATTTATTACGTATTTTACATGTTGTTTT
>NW_020653391.1:5196288-5196921 GCF_003589595.1 Hyposmocoma kahamanoa | reverse complement strand
AATAAATATTTATTACGTATTTTACATGTTGTTTTTGGAGGCTTCTTTTAGAACTCCCAAGATGTTCTTCTTTTTTCTATCCTATTTTTTTAAATACGTTCTAAACACAAATCTATATTCATTCAGCCAGTACTTCTACTCATAGAGTAGAGCCTAGGCTACAGTACTTTAAAGTAGTAATTTTGAGGTCGGGTTTTTTTAGTAAATTAACTTTAAACTACTTCTAAATTGGAAACTAAACTACTTTTATGCATCTAAATCTTATCACGTACTTTTCACATCGGAATAGTTAGAGACCATAACCTTCCTCTTATTACGTTTCTGACACACGTATGTTGCCTGCTCAATACGCATCAATTGCTTTCAAACATATTCGCAGGTTAAGGGTCCTCTTGACCTGGCCTTTCGTTTGTCTTTGTCAGCCCTTACCAAACTCGCTTTTGTCAATACTTCTATCACTCATCGTCTCTACATGTTCGAAAATACGCATCACTCAACGAATAACAATGTACACACATCAGTGTATATCACGTTTTTCCAAATTACTCAAAATCAAATTTTATGACTTTTTTGAACACCAATGGATTTCTTTTTGGTCTATTCCATTTAATAATAAGTAATTTGAAAAAACTA
>NW_020653391.1:5145257-5196278 GCF_003589595.1 Hyposmocoma kahamanoa | reverse complement strand
ATGTGTGTGTGTATATAATATATATATATATATATATTAATAATTAATATAATAATTAATTAAATTAAATATATAAATTAATTATTTTAAATTATAAATATATAATTAAAAAAAATATTATCATTTAAAAAAAGAACAACTCAAAATTTGACTTAACGGTGTGTGTATCGGAACAAAAACCGTTACCTAAGTCAAGTTTGTTTGACTTGTTCTTTTTTTAAATGTCAAACGGTAGGTTTTGTACGGTTTTGTAAAATATTTATTCAATAATTAATAAAAAATTATTGGGTTTATCGATTTTTGTTCCGATTATATAATTTTATAATTATATACTTTTATACTGCCACCACACTTATTGTCACGGAATCACATTACATTGGTCTGAAAAACCCTTGTATCCCCAAAAATACGTTGTGCGTTTTCGTCCTTTTCGTTTTTATCGCATTCGCATAAAGCTTTTTCTAATCGGCTCAAGCCAATTAGGCGTTAATGATTGTGGTGACACCTTTACCCGACGAGCGTGCATGAAAGCATTGATGCGTGTTGGTTGATGAGGCAAAAATGTGTGTCGGGATCCTAGCAAGTGGAAGGCTGTAGTCTCTGCTTACACATATAGTGAAAGTGCGTGTATTATGTGTACGTATGTTTTTTTCTATAATAACAAGTGGCAGGACGAACGTGCGCTTTGTAGTAAGCGACACGCCCTATCCAAGACGTTGCAGTGGCATTTACAACTTTAAATTGCAAAGATCTTAGAGGCGCTGCCACTGCGCTCGTCACTGAGATATAAGTTGACAAGTCCCATGTGTCTGTAATTTCACCAGCACCCTTACCCTTCTTTAGAATTAATGCCGCACATTACCGCTTGGCGACAGAAATAGGTAAGGTGGCAGTACTTCCCTGGACGAACTCTTTCACAACGAGCTCTACTGCTACTATATGTCCATACAGTTCCGTCTGTAATTAGTTTTTTTTTTTCAGTATTCATGTATTAGCGAACAAGCAAGTATTATAATAAAATTTACATTACATGTAAAGTGTAAGTGTAAAGGCGTAGCTAACACTTAGAAATCGATAGATAGATAGATATCTTATTTGTTTTAGCCAATTTTAACCTTAAAAAGGCTTGATAGGCCAATTACTGTTATCCATTAAAATAATTGTTGATAGTGGATGTATTTGTTCATAAAAAGTACCTACTGAGAATGTAAACAAAAACATAAAAAACGAACAAAATTAAATATTATTGCCCGTGTTAAAAGAATCTCATATTGTATTGTTTACGAGAAAAAAGTGAAACAAAGAACACGATTCAATAAATTTAATGGAAATCGTTGTGTCAGAATGGGAAAAAATTAAATAGTTTTTTTTTTAATAACAATATACATTAAAAGTATTAGTCAATCCAAAAATAAAATGGCAGTTTTTATTGTTAACAGTTTTCACACATACGTTTTATTACGTTTTGAATTTTAATTATTTGTTACCTGTAAATGCTAATTTATTTTTATTTTTATTTGATTCTGCCTATTTTTGTAAAACAATGTTCCGTCGTGTTGATAAAGCCCTTGGGTATTGTTTACAAAAAATCTTTGAGCAGTGGTTGTATTCCAGATATGTGGAAGTTGACGAAGATCGTGCCCGTACATAAAGGAGGAGATGAAAAATATATTTCTAATTATAGACCTATATGTATTCTTAATTGCTTTGTTAAGATTTTTGAAAACCTGGTATTTGATCACATTTGAAGACAGTTATCAGTCCCCAAGAGCATGGATTTGTAAAATCTCGATCTACCGCTACAAATTTTTTAAGTTATATGCATTACCTACTTGAGTTGTTCATTCGATCAATCTGGACAGGTAGATTCAATTTACACTGATTTTGCTAAAGCATTCGATCGTGTTGATCATGCTATACTTTGTATTAAAACTGAGCGCTTGGGAATTCATGGTTCGCTTCTGAGGTGGCTTCATTCATATCTGCAAAATCGCACTCAACTTGTAGCAGTTTATGGTTTGGAGTCAGCTCCTTTTCAGCAGGGATCCAACCTCGGTCCCTTACTCTTTCTGATGTTTATAAATGACTTTCTGAGCCAGTTCAAGTGTGAGTGCCTAGCCTCTGCAGATGACCTACACATTTTTCGCGGAATAAATTTTACTGATGATTGCGTCGCACTGCAATCTGATAATGATACTTTGACTAGTTGGTGTGTGGAAAACAATATGTTCCTTAACGTAGACAAATGCCAGTTTATTACATTTACTAAAAAGAAGAATTACATCCCGTCAGCGCACATGCTGCTGGAACGTATGAATGTAGTACGTGATCTAGGCGTTTGGTTTGACTCGAAGCTTTCCTTTAGAGTACACTTCGATTCAAGGATTTTAAAAGCAAGGCGGACTATGGGTTTCCTATATAGAGTTACAAAACTTTTCAAGCAAACACGAAGTATGATTATTCTGTATGTGGGTCTTGTGAGAAGTACACTAGAGTACTGCAGCATAATATGGTCACCTATTTATAACAATCATATGAACAGGATAGAGACAATACAGAAACGTTTTGTTCGTAGTCTTGCTTCGAAATTGGGATTAAGAAAAAAATAGTAACATATACAGATAGGCTTAACCAATTCAAACTAGATTCGCTTTGTGTGATACGGCAAGTACCTGACCTCCTGATGTTGCACAAAATAGTAAATTCCAAATTAGATACTGATATCATAAGCCATGTGTTGAAGATCACTAATAGATCTAATCGTAGGCAACATTTATCTCTGGTGCCTTCTGCTAAAAATAATGTGTCACATAACAGCCCTCTCATACGTTTATGGAGGCAGTATAATGCTTTATGTAAAGATCGTGATATATTCCACCAGAGCACCAACACATTTGTAAAAATTATAAAAAGCCCTGATTGTAAGAAGGCACGTGAATACATCACAGAGTGAAGTAATTTTATTTAAAGTATATACACATTTCTATTGACTTAGTTAGCCATATTCATTAAGTTGCAAAATGTTATTTGCATGACGTGTGCGGTTGTTATTGAGCTACTTTGTTTGTTTCTGGTTAGTGTCATAGTTTTACTTGTATTATATAATTTATATGTTGTAACTGTGCCAAAATAAATAAAATAAAATAAAAGCTAATAGCTCAATAGCCAATGCTCATTAAATTTAAAAAAACATACATGTATATCGCTTGCTAGGGAGCTTTTTATTTCACCTTGCTGAAACCCGACTAACTAAAAAAAGGCTGAGAACTACATGAGCTTTAGTATAGCCTCAGCTATGCAAAGAGGAAACTTTGTCAGCCTTCCAGATACGATGTCACAAAGCGCGGCGCTCGTTAAAATTTTGTTTCCGGTTATATCATTTAGAAAATCTCATTTTTTATTTTCTTCTATGTTGTAATATATTTAGTATAGATACTATTTATTTTAATAAGTAACACTACGCTAATACAATGGCATGTTTATATTGTTGGGTAATTGTCCGAAAAATTTCGAATAGTGGATGAAAAAAATAATAATATAAGTACGTAGTTAGCACGTAGAGTGAAGTACAAAAATTTTAAAATGTTTTGGTTCATATATGTGTTGTTAACGTAAAATAGTGAAAAATCGATCGAAAAGGCTTATTAAAATATATAAATGGCTTTTACACCGTTCTTCCCCGAAGAATCGAATGAGATCGCCGTTCCTTTCTCGTAGTTTCTGTGCAATTTTCTTTTCACCTCACTAGCACGGAAAGGCTTTTTTTCTCATTAGAAAACTGCGTGCAAAGGTATTTTTCCTCGCTAGCGTGGAAAAGATTTTTGAAATTCGAACTGACGATGGACTGTGGTGTACCTAATTTTTTCTTTCGATGAAAAATAAAACTTAATGGCATGTTCACCTACGCGATTGGTCGTACATTATCTAAGTTTAACATAAATCCGTTGGTATATATATTCTTAGTATTGTTGACAGTAACCTCGCTATAGTGAGGTGAAAAGCTGTGTGTTGCGCTCGGCTGCAAAGTTGTTTTGCATTGAAACCCTCTACGCTCAAGATTCTATTTTTGAACATTTTGGTTCAATCTTAGGGTACTTCGCTTGCTCAGGTTTCAATACAAGCACTCGCGTCAAACAACAACTTTGCAGCCTTGCATAACAAAAAAATATGTTTTACTTAGAAACTGCAATGAGACGATTAAATGTTTGCTGATATTTTTGAGTGTAAATGAATAGGTTTTCAATTTAGGAACAGAATAGGAATCTTATTTAAGTCATGCTTTTCAAATTTAAATTTTACCGAGTTCTTTAAATCAAATTTTGTTTATGCTCAAACTTCGCAAAAGCTTCAATACTAAACAACCAAAAAATCTCCACGTGATCCTTAAACATGTGACAGGGAAAGGTGCAGAGAGGCCTGACCTTCCCCATGTTTCACAGCGCATCTCTACGCGCCGCCGTAATCAATACCACAATATCTAGTTGAAACTCGTAAACTCCTTACTTTTGTAATCTCTTTTGGTCTAACACATGGAAAAACATAAGGTTCCTGGTTTAAATTTTCAAAAGAAAAATATAATGCTTTCTTTCTATTGGGTATTTTGTGTTCGAATATTCAAATTTGTGTTAAAAATTCATATCCTGTCAAGTTCGAATGCGTAGGTGTTGCTGAATTCGCTCTTAGTGATTTATTATTAAAGTGTTGAAACAAAATACAAGGGGTTGTAATTAAAGGTATCTTGCACAATGTTATTGTTATTTACGCAACTGTAACAAGCAATCTATTTTTATACCAAATAAAAATGTAACTATAACAATAATATAGAGAAAAAATCACTTACAAAATAATACAGGAGACACTGAAATCAAAAGTTAGTTCCTATGAAAACTAAATCACATAAACACTGGCCATACGTAATGCGTTTTACGGAATTTTCAAATTCGGATTTCGAATCCCGAGTATGGTGAGCGAACATCCGCGGCGGTTGAGGTGCACTGACTGCCGACTTCGAAAGACGTTAGGGTTGGGACGCCTTCAAAATTTACTTATCGATTTAGTTTTTATTAATTATTTTTACCTGGAACACATATTTAAAAAGTTTCAAGTTGAATTAAAACATAATAGGTACGTAGTACCTACTTGTACTTACTATAAACGCATTTAGTACGTGCACTTTACCTTGTCTCTCGCTGATTGTTCTAAAGTCGTGTCAAACACACGGAAACATATTTTTAGTTCATAAATAAAATAGATAAATTGAAATTGTGGTATGATTGCCGGAAGTTGTCGCTGATTTGAAAGCGTCTCGCGTATATTTAAAGGTTCTCGTCTTAAAATTTATTTAACTTTTTCTTTGATATAACAGTACTTTCATCCATGGCGTTATCATTACTACTGTAATTTTCTATGTCTCTTCGTAACAATATAATAAAAATAGTTTTTATATGTATATACAATATCCTTGGAAGTTATGCTGATGTATGATGTGGCGATGAGTTTTGTTTGTTTTATAGAGCATCCTAGAAGAAATAAGATCTAATATAAAAGTATTTCGAATATATAACGAAGTTTATTAGTTAACACTACTTAAATTTAATAAAATGTTACATACATTATTGTTTAAATTAAGCACATAAATAATATTTTTTTATTACGTATTTTGAACAGCAATGCAAAAAAATAAATCGCACATGAAACCAAAACATACAGTCCTAACTCAAAATAATGGAATTGAAACTTATTGATCTTATTGCGAATAATATGATTATATTTATTTATACGTAATGGTGAGTGATCCATCTATGAATTAGAATATATATTTATTGGTTTCATTCAAAATTTTTTGAAATTTCAAGTCGTGTTTCTCAATTCCACAATTTTCTGTTACCACAGTAGTGTTTCTTATGCGAAATATCAACAAAACTTTAGTTTTAAGACAAGATATAGTCAATGAAATTTCAATAACGTGTGTCGAAAAAACAAATGACTACAGAACAAATTACACTACCATACCCATTACCTACTGCTTCTTCGTTAATTTCTCTGAAAAGTCATCAAAACCAAGATCTTATAGATTCATCATCAAACTGTTACTACCAACAAACACTTTGTTCTGCGATTGCGCTATCATTCTGGAAACAGCTTGAGCTGCTCGTATTTTACGCAGCTTTAGATAACCAGGATTCTTGCTTACAGCTTTTCCCAACATTTCTGCGGCTTCAGCTTCTCCTTCAGCTAGTACGATTTTCTGCTGTCTTTCTTGTTTAGCTCTCTCTAGCAGAAACGCAGCCCTTTGAGCTTCTTGTTGAGCAATCTGCTTAGCTTCAACCGCAGCTGTATACTCTTTACCAAAGCTTAATTCAGTCAACGATACGTCATCCAAAATAATATTAAAATCTGCAGCACGTTCGGATAACTCCCTTCTAATTAGTAACGAGATTTTATGCCTCTGTGTTATGAGTTGGGATGCATTGAATTTTGCAACAACAGACTTAAGAACTTCGTTGCAAATAGATGGCAGGACTTTCTCATCATAATCAATACCGAGTGTCCTGTACATAGTAACTAATTTCTCAGCATCGGGTCTACATAACACTCTTAGGGAAATATTCACCATTTGCAAGTCTTTTGAGCCAGTAGGTGACGAAATTTGACGAGGCCTTGAGCGAATATCGTAAATAATAGGATATTGAAACCAAGGAACATGTAAATGCAATCCTTCAACCATTACTTGTTCTTGTACACCACCAATTCTATTAAACATAATGGCTCTATGACCTCCTTCGACGGTAAATACACACTGTGAAACTCCATAGGCTGTAAATCCTGCCACCACTATTGCTTTTAGACCTTTTGGAATGCCCGGTGGTCCGGGCCTGATGATTGTGGTCGCCATATCGTTGAATTTACTACCAAAATGTCTTTGGTATTATTTTTTCCCAAATCACCAATTGTCTTTACAGTACTTTTCAATTTGCACACATGATCTCTCCCAATCACAAAAAACGTTCACGTTTTGGAAAAAACACATTATTCGGTTTTTATGACGTTGATATAGACGTAAATACTTTTATGAGAAACAAAATGCATGGTTATTTCAACTAACTGATACTATACTACAGCGAGACCTAACGACTACGCGCGACTGTAAAACCTTACGTGATAAATATGATTGATCTCACCTGCATATTAATTGAGCGTCAAGGCTTCAGATACATGGTTAACTGTTTCATGGTATTTTCCAGGTCGTCAAGGTAACCACCAATACTAAAGTTTTTTTATGATACAAAGGATGGCACGAACAAGTGGTGCACCTAGTGGTAACTCAAATCTATCAAAATTTCAAATCGCAAAGATCTGAGGTGCACTGCCATTGCGCCCGACACCTTGAGACATAAGTTGACAAGTCCCATGTGCTTGTAACTTCAACAGCACCCTTACCCTTCAAAACCGGAACGCAGTAATGCTCACATTACTGCTTAGCGGCAGAAATAGGTAAGGCAGCAGTACTTCCTTGGATAAACTCTTTCGCAAGGACCTTTAGTGGTACTAAAAAAAGTATTATAGTTTGACAGTTGTGTGGTTACCTTGACGTTTTTGATGGCCTAACGGTTGGCAGTGCGAGTGGATTCTGTTGTTCTGGTCAGAGATCAGATAATTAGTGTGGTGGTTGGGCAGGTTATTTGACACTTTGGTAAAATAAGATGATATAGTCTCCATTACGAACGATCTTTTGTTTTAAATCCCATTGCTAAATAGTTAGGAATAATGAACAGTGACTGTGAAATAACCAATACAGATAGGTTAGTAAAAAAAAATACTTAAATTTTTCGTCCTTTTTGCATACAAAGTCGAAAACTTAAAATAGGAAATGATCACCTCGACCTTGTATTTGAAGACGCTAAATGTTAGTGTAATATTAGTTAATTAGGCCAATTAATTAATGTTGCGTTGACAGGTCATACATGTGTTAAATGAGATAAGATAGTAGACATGCACCGTACTCATTAAGATGGCATGCCTATATTTAGTTCGAAATTGCATACATGGGGTAAATATGGGATAATAATACGTCTTTGTGCCAGGAAGCTGATATTCCATAATTGTTGACGACTTAAAGTAACTGTGGTGTAAAGTGAATCTTGTACCCTTGAATATGAAGGAACATTGTTATCAAATTAATTTTAAAATTCGAGATTCATGTTAGTAGATATTTATAGCAGTTGTGTTCTTTGTTTTGATTAAATTATTGCATTTATAACTGCCTCGCGGCCAAACGGTTACCATCTTGGTCTGCCAAGCACAGTTCCTGTGTTCGATTCCCGGGCCAGGAGAAATATTTGTATGGCCTACATTTATTTCTCTCATGTATGTAATTTGAGGTTGTCTATGTGTGTATCCATGGCACCCGCGACACAGGGTTTCCCTAGTGCGGGGCCATGAGTGTGTGCGTTATTATTATTATTTATTCTGAACTTATCACGAGAGAAACCCTATTAAGCGATAACAATAATAACTTTTACAGTGCTCTATATTTTTAGTCCCTTACAAAAAAAAAATACGTAAATCATATTTATAATAGAGAAAACCGTAGGTACATACTATGGAAAAACTATTTTTTATTTTTATTTTTTTTTTATGTTAACTAGTAGGCAAACGAGCAGACAAGCCACTTGAGAGGTGGTCATTGTCGCCCATGGACACGAGCAATACCAGTGGCATCACCCATGCGTTGCCGACTCCGGAGAACCTTGTTTACACGTCTTTTGAAGAACTCCATGTTATAGCGCAAGGGGAACACTTCAGGAGGAAGGCCATTCCACATCTTACTGGTTCGGGGAAGGAACGAACGAGATGCTCGAGTGGTCGTGACGTGCCAAGCATCGAGGAAGTGGGGATGGAGTCTTCTCCTTCGGCGGGTCGTGCAGTGGTAAAAGAGTGACGGAGGCACCAACTCAAAGAGTTCGTCTGAGCACTCCCCGTTATACAGACGGTAGAACACACATAGAGAGCCAACATCTCTCCGCAAACTAAGGGGCTCTAAACCGTGAAGAAGAGAGTAGCATGGAGTTGCGGGATTATCCTCTTGCCAATATTCGGGGGACACCCCTATGTTGTGGATATTCCAAGGATTCGCACGAAGCATTTTGCTTCCACATTTATGTGGCAAACGGAATGGAATTCCCTGCCTGCAGACTTATTCCCCGAACGTCATAACTTGAGCCTTTTTAAGGCGAGAGTGAATAGGCATTATTTAGGTGTGCATGGCGCATCATTGACCTCACCGTCAATTTCCATCACGTGAGATGTGGGTCGAATACGCACTTATTTCTTTATATAAAAAAATCTGTTTTTAATAAATCATTGTGAAAATAATCCACCGTCCTCCATCCTCACTTATAGAAAAATTAAATTGTTATTTAATGTTTCCCTATGAAACAACGAAAATAAAATCGTTTTTAGAAATACCTCAGTGAGTACTTTCCAGAAAACTTTGTAGAGCGCCATTTAGCACGTACAGTTAAAATACTAATTATGACAAATGACCAATTCCAATCGTGTTTTCGGTGGGCGTTCATTAATAACTCAAAGGGACAGTACTTGCATTCATTATCAATTCACCTTGTTAGTAGTATTGCGCAAATAGCAAATGCGACGTATAATTACAAAAACACGATTTTTTCGGGATATTCCGCTTAAACAATAAAATCTTTCTTACACCGTTTTTCTGTTTCTTAAATTCGTGCGAACTATTTAAACGTCTCGAAAAAAAGTCACGTTACTTAACCAAATTAATATTAAGCAAAATAATAACGCTTAATTAATCATTTCATCTTAAATTTTCTTCAACCCTTTTTATCGACAAATAAAAGAATTAATACCCCATACCTGTGCCATGACGTCAGGTCTTGAAGATAATATATACGCATGCGCGGGAAAGTGGCCATTTTGAAAATGTTCGTGCATCCCCGCATATTTTCGGCGGGTTATGACGAACACAATTTCCTTCTGAGTAAAAATGTTGCAAGTGGGTAAAAAGGAAACTAAAATATTTTTCCAACAAATTCATGGTCCCCGCGCCGCAACTCCGCATCTCACCTTTATTACGAATCTAGGAATAATTTGTCTTTATTTTGTTCTCATGCAAAATTTACAAAGCAGGTGTAGCAGAAAATAGATTGAAAGTAATTGGGCAGATTTTGCGTCACTATTTTCTTTACCCTTGAAAGCGTATGATCAAAAGAAAATTTATTTTGGCATTTGCTTTTATATAGCTGTGGGTTTATTATGTTACGCATTTACTAAGGATTTTTTAAGTAACAAATAAGGTAAATAACTGACACATAAGTAAATAGTAGAGCTCCTTGTGAAAAAGTTCGTCCAGGGAAGTACTGCTACCTCACCTATTCCTGCCGCGTTATGTGAGCATTACTGCATTTCGGTTTTGAAGGGTTAGGGTGAAATTACATGGGACTAGTATGTTTAGTAATTTATGTCTCGGGGTGACGGGCGCAGTGGCATTTGGGATTTATGTAGACGCACGACTTGTTCATCCTCTCGTTTTAGTGTTTGGTATGATTTTGCATAAAATACTTTGGCATAATATAATAATAATCCATTTATTTCTGATGCATCCATCCATGATATTTGTTAGTAAGGAAAAATATTTACGCTAGCGGTTTCAAATAATAATAAAACAATTATATATAGGTATTAAGATGGGAGCATAACGTAGCCAATGTGCAAGCGCATCCACCGCCCCAGCATTGGGCGGACTCCCATCTTTCCATCAATATAGTAGAGATGCACTACACTTTCGCATGACAGCGTAGAAATCATCTACTTGTTTCTCAGCAAACATGGTTGACGCGCTACAGAAACCTGGAAGGCGGAACAGCATGCTGAACGCATTGTTGTGCTGGATGCGCAGTGGTCCGTATGTCCGCCGCGTGTAACTGACCCCAGGGCTGCACATGTAAAAAGACTGACAATATATTTATATTTACTTCATCTGTACATCGTGCAAACCTGCGAGCCAATATATTGCAACGGACAGCCAGCGCACGCTCCCTTTCCACGTCGGCATTATCACATAGGTCCTCGGTAACCCAGTGACCCATAAACTTAAATAATAATAATAATAATATAATAATAAATATCTTTATTTATCTCCACAACACAATACAAAGAAACGTTACAATTACAGTAAATATACATTATTACGTAAGCTTAGAGTAATGTATTGTGGGAGACTGGAGCCCAAACTAAGCAGAGCTTGTAATATGGGTCTCCAGGCACCCAACCCCTAGGATAGTCATGTTAGTAGTAATGATGAGATACAAAAGTACTGAGGTGGAAGTAAAAAATAAGTAAAACAAATTATGTGTGCGCGCGTGAGCGCGTGAGTGAGTGAGTGAGTGAGTGTGTCTGAGTGCGTGAGTGAGTGTGTGTCTGAGTGTGTGAGTGATTGTGTGTCTGTGTGTGTTCGTGTGTGTTTGTGAGTGTGGAATTGTGAGGTTATTTGACGACTTTTAGTAGATTTTCAGTCTCATCATAGTTAAGGAGCAAGAGATATCTGGTCAATTTTAGTTTGCATTCGTATTTAGAGAGTTCACAAAAAGGGGATAATTTATTTAATTTATTATATAAGAAAGGGCCTAGGAATTGAAAGAAACGCTGAGCAGTTGTTGTCGAAACTAATTTTGAAGGACATATATTTATGCGTCGCGAAGCCAGAAGGGATGGAGTGAAAGATGTCTGAGAGTGTTGTTTCAAAACAGTAAACAAAATAAAGAGCTGCCTGACTGTAAGAACTTTGAATGATTTGTATAGATCAGCAGTCGGGTACCGAAACGGCAGACGTGAACTTACCTTCAGAATTGCCCTCTGGGCTCGTTCAAGGGAAATTAAAAAAGACATACAAGCACCACCCCAAGAGGTGATGCAGTAAATGATAAGTGATTGACACAGAGAGAAATATATTGATTTTAGAACATCAGGATTCGCAATGTTACGTAAAGTTTTAAATATATAAATAAGTTTCCTTACTCTAGTAGCAAGTAAGTCGATATGCGGCCGAAAGCTGAGATGGCAATCGATTTGGACACCCAGATATCTGTATTGTTTTGTTAATTGTAGATTAGGACAAGAGCATATATTACTATCTATGTTACAGTTGTGAGCTACTAGTTGAAAGTTTCTAGGTAAAGTTAAATTTAAGTTCTTTAAATTAAAAATCATATATTCCGATTTATTTGAGTTTAAGGTCAAAAAATTTCGCTTCAACCACAAGGATACCAAATTCAGACCTTCTTGGGCAGCCTGGAACAAATCCTCCCAAGACTTGGCGGAAAAAACGAGAGCAGTGTCATCGGCAAACGCAATAATTCGACCAGAGGGAATTTGAAGCTGGCAAAGATCGTTAATATAAATGATAAAGAGGGTTGGGCCTAGAATACTTCCTTGTGGGATTCCGTATGTAGTCAAAAGATCGTCACTAACAGATCCATCTATAGTAACACATTGATGGCGGTTTGACAGATAGCTATGGAAAAGTAGTAACTGTTTATCCCTAATACCAAGGGCTTCTAATTTGTTTAAAAGCATAGGGATTGATACTGTGTCGAATGCTTTTTTTAAATCTAAAAATATTGCCAGAGTTTTATATTTACAGTCTAGACTGCTGATTACAAAATTAGTTAAGTCGTGAACAGCATCAGTAGCTGATTTGCCGAGACGAAAACCAAACTGAGATGATGATAACATATTATTCGATTCAAGGTATTTGACTAATCTATTGTTAATCAAGCGCTCCAGGATTTTCGAAATAGCTGATAACACCGAGATGGGCCGATAATTGTTAACGCAGGTTTTGTCCCCACTTTTGTATACGGGATGTATCAAAGATTTTTTAAAAGCCTCAGGGAACATTCCGTCAGCAAGAGACAGGTTACAAATGTAAGTAATAGGGGGAACAAGCGCATTCTTATGTTGAATGAGTAAATTGGATGAAATTTGATCCCATCCAATAGCACAATCGCGTTTCAGAGTCATTATAAGCGATTCAATTTCATCATTGTCAGTTTGAAGCAAAACCATTGAGTGCACTTGAGACTTTGGAGCTGTGGATGAATAAAGATGGTGAGGGACTGAACTGATTTTCTCAGCTAGTGAACGGCCAATGTTAGCAAAAAAATAGTTTACGTCGTTGATGGTTTGGTTATTATTGATTAATTCCGATGCAGAATTTTTAGTTTTTTGTCTGTTTGTTACATCGTTAATAGCCTGCCAAAGTTTCTTATTATTAGATCCGGCTTTTTTTATTTCATTACGCTCAAATTCTAGTTTTAGGTTACGTAGAATACGATTACAAAAATTACGGTATCTAATGTACGTGGTTCTTAATACAGTACTATTTGGGAATTTTTTGCTCTTGCTGTGTAAATTATCTCTGTTTCGCATACATTTAACTAAACCTGGTGTAATCCAGGGTTTAAATATCAACCTACGTCTGATAATTGGAATTTCTAATGTATTTTTTTGGATTGCCCAATGCAATAAGGAAGTGAGTTTATTAGCTGCAGTATTGACATCGCTGTATTCAAAGATAACATTAAAATTAATTTTATTCATGTCGTTTTTTAGACCTTCATGATTTACTTTTTTAATAGTACGGGCTAAAGGCTGTTTAACATTGCCATTTCGGAGGTAAAAAAGAACCGTGTAGTGGTCAGTAAGTGTTGTTTGGGCTATGAAGACACTAGCTTTAAGCTTTGATTTGATAATAATGTGATCCAAACAGGTATTACCATGTGTAGGGAGAATGTGGGCCGGAAGGAGACCATGGAAAGCAAGGAGATCCAAATAATTTGCAGAATTTCGGTCAGAGTTTGTGTTACATATATCTATGTTTATGTCGCCACATATAATAATATTTGGGTAGCTAGAGCATACTGAAAGTAAGTCGTCGAGTGATTGTAGAAAACACGAGAGGTTGGACTGAGCCGGTGGTCGATATATAGCGATTACTATAGTATGTTTAGAAATTTTTAGTGTTAGACAGTTAGCATCTCTAAATTCGGGTTCCTCTACCAAGCACGTCAGGGTATTTTTTGTATAGATTACAACGCCTTCATTTTGAGTGAAGTTATTAGACGTTAAGTGACAGTTATAACCATCTATACACTGGACAGCCATAACATGAGGAAGCCAGCACTCTGTTAAAATCATTAGATCCCAATCTATATTTGTTCGTTTTAAAATTGTCATGAATCCAGACATGTTACGGTTTATACTACGAATATTTTGAGTTATTAATTTAAAGTTTTTATTAGAGTTTTTAATCAAAGACTGTGTTTGCTCAAGTGTATAATACGAAGAGTCAGAGACAGTAAAATAGTCTAGTTCATCAGCTAGTTGATCGAATTTAAGACCAGATGTGAGATTGTGCAATTAGAAAATTTGTCTGATATGATTATAGAGACGTGGAAAAAATAGCATTTAAGTGCTATAAGAATAAAATACAATCGTCGTAATGAGTGAGTGTGGTATATGATTGAGCAATTGAGTATAGTGTGAGTGATGTGAGTTGAGTGTGGAGTATGGCTGTGATATAGTAATAGAAAACTAATTAATAATATAATGTTACAATTTAGATCCTTAGCTAAATGAAAATTAATAACAAAGTTTTTAATAATAGGTACTAAAAAATAAGAAACTAATATGCAAACACGAAGTACTAGTCATTGATCATTACGCAATGTTAGTAGATGAGTGTCATTTTCGATGCGGATTGAAGGAGCACCTTCTTTTTTGCGAACATATACCTGGCCATTGTATGTCCAGCAGTGGGAATATCCTTTGTCTTTGACTAGCACACGAGTGAGATAATACAATCTGCCACAAGCATAAGTTAAGTGTTCTGTAATGAAGACAGGTCTGGCAGGGCCTTCAATACCCAATAACGACGTGTTAAGTTTTTTTGACTGGTTTTTTTTATTGTAGTCCCTTGACATTTTAAATTAAATAATCTTTCGATTTTCCTAATAACAAAATAAGAATGAAAAAATATTTTATAAGACGTCAACATTGACCTACACATCAATGGACATCGAAGAAAACATTGTGCAAATACTTGTCAGAAAAAGTTAATAAAACTAATGATGCAACCCGCATTGGTTCAGGCTTAGAAGCTTCTTACCAAACAATTAAAGGCTACCTTGTTTGTTATTCATTTATTCATTGCCTTTGCCGCGTAGTACGATCGTACATTATTAATTTTAAGTGCAATTTGCTTAATGAAAATTGGTGAGTAAAGGGACTTTTATTTTGTAGCAGTAGAGCTCTTTGTGAAAGAGTTCGCCCAGAGAAGTACTGCCACCTTACCTGTTTCTGCCGCCAAGCAGTAATGTGAGCATTGCTGTGTTCTGGTTATGGACAGAAGTGTAGATTACCATCAGTCAGGCGCACGATCTGTTAGTCCCGTCACTTGTTATTTAAAAAAAAATATCGTCTGCTCTTTATATGTAAGATACCTTGGAGTGGGGTAGTCTTAGAGGAGATTTTGGCAGGAGGATTATCTTAAATAATCTTACATTATCTTCAAAGAAAAAATAAACAATAAAAAATCCCGAATAAATAAGCTTTAAAAAATCGGCTTTAAACTCAGTCCATCCGTTGGGATCTACGACGCCACAGACAGACTAATAAACAGATAAACTCCCCTCTTTATACGTCTGAGGTTAAAAAGAAATAAAACGACAGCGTAGAAATAAAAATTAAAATGTAGGCGAATATTGGAAGTGTTTGCCAGTTCCGGTTTTTTTTAACCCGGATATCTTTGAAATCAGAATAAATCGGCATCTTTAAAGCGAACGTATACCATTCTGCCGCCGTTAATTAAAAGGGAGCATGTGACATTTTTTCAAAAAAATTGTTGTCTACTATGTTCGGAAAAAGTCCGATCGTCACTATTTTTATTTTTTCCTAGGTGGAAAAAGTATGCAGTCACCGAAAGAGAAAGTCAGAAATTAGTTTAAATTAATTTTTTTTTAATTCCTACTCTCGGTTTTCAGCTTTTGTCACAAGCGTGTCACAAGTCTTCAGCTTTCCAGGCTTAGTCTGAACTAGAAAATGATTATGATAATTTTTTTTTATATGTGACAAGCAGATGACTCCACGACACCGATGTTAAATTGAAGGGGGAATCCAAAAGTGAAGATTCATGCTTAACCTACCTCAAATACAGTAAAAATAATTTCTTGAACTCTTTTTTTACATCTTTACTTACGTAATTTTCTTCTATTTTTTACACTAAATCTTTTTTTTAAATACCAAGTTACAAAACGAACAAGTCGTGCGCCTGGTGATAAGCTACACGCCTGTCAATACCACTCAGAGCTTAAGTTGACAAGTCCCATGGGCCCATAATTTCACCTGTATGTTAACCCTAACTGGAACGCAGTAATGCTCACGTTGACTACTGCTTGAGGTAAGGTAAGGCAGTACTTCCCTGGACGAATTCTTTCACAAGGAGCTCTACTGCTACTAAAGATTTGATGTGGTTGTCAGTCACATTATTAATTTTGGAAAAACAAATATCTGGAATGGAAAAAATAAATAAATATCACAAATACTTTTCAATCAAATCGGCAAGTATTTATATAGCATAACATCAACTGTGCCTGACGCCTTCCCAAATACGTAGTTGGCGTTTGGCCAAATATACGAAATCGATGTACCTAGCTACCGTTATCCCCCGTACAATGTCATATTAGGGGTGACGGGGAAGAGTCGATGGAAAGGGGTGGCTTTAATTGGATAAAGGTAGTTCTAATGGATTTAATGTTTCAAGGTACAGTGGTCACTCACAATATATATAGACGTGTCTGTTTTACGTAGGTACAAGGTGACGATACGAAAGAAAACTTAAAAAATAATGTTAGCCAGCAGTACTGCTACCTTACCTATTTCGGCCCCCAAGCAGTAATGTCAGCATTACTGTGTTCCAGTTTTGAAGGGTAAGGGTGCTGGTGAAATTACAGGTACATGGAACTTGTTAACTTATGTGTCAGGGTGACGGGCGGAGTGGCAGGGCCCCTCAGATCTTTGCAATTTAATGCTCTGAGTGGCACTGCAACTGTTACGGATAGGCCTGTAAAATACCATCAGGCGCACGACTTGATCGTAAAAATACATCCAAAAACGTATCTGATGACGGTCTTCTTGTCATCCTATTTAAGAGCCAGACTTGTCGGTATAGCCTCTTTCACTCATCGAGGTTCATAGCCAGCTCCTTGGCCGCTTTACAGCTGTTCTCTTTGACGTTCTTGTTTATTTGTTCACTGTACTCCATTCTCGTTTTTCCTTTCTCTTTTTCCTTTTGTTGTTACTATACTAGTTAAAACCGGATGGATTTTTCTGAAAGAAATAGGTAGACCGAAAATGCACTGGATTTGGAGGGAATAGGTTGATTTTAAAGGAGGTAAAACTATTTTTAAGTAAACCAATATTTCGGGCCGTGACGTGGCCCTGCACTCTCGTTCTCCGTTCGAAACAATTACTGTCGAATAAGTAATGTTCGCCTAATTTAAATGACGCATAGCAAGCTTCATACTTAATATTATCTTTTAATTTAGTCGAATATTACTTATTCGACAGTCAATTGTTTGGAACCAATGTCGGATGAAGAACGAAAGTAGACCCCCAGGTCACATAAACATTTTTTTTACCTAAGAAGATGGATGCTTTTTTCACTATAAATCTTTTGTATCGGGAGAGTAAAACAACGTATATAAAATTGTTTTTGATATTTAAATTCCGTAACGTTGTGTGTAACCAGTCTAACTATCAGCCTTAATTTTTATTTAACGACCAAAATTAGAATAGCTTTTGAAAAATTGCTTTTATCTATGAAGGTAACCTAGAATGACTTGGCGGATGGCCAAAAATAGTAAAAAATCGATGTAACCCATCTGTATTAGGGCAAACATGCAATGTCATGACAACAGTCGGCACGGGAAAATTGCGACTGATTTACAAAATTACGATTCGCGTAGTTCCCGATTTTAACTAGGACCATCTCTTACTTTACAGTGGGAACGCTACATAAAGATATGTCTTGATAAAATAATCTCTAAATGCGACCACTACTCAGGTACCCTCTCTCCCAGTAGCGGATTTGCCCGGGGCTAGGGTGGCCAGATTTTAGGGGCGACCAATCGTGACAAAAAATTCACTGATAATAACAACAAATAACTCGAAGTACCTAAATATTCTAAATGCTCACGCACATTATGGCGGGCCGCACTGCACCGCATCGTATAGCAATAATCTTCCTAAATCACTTTCGAACATTTTATGTATAAAATATAGATATGTTACATATCTATAATGTAATGTATAATCACTACGTCACTACATCTGTCTGTCTGATCGCGATAAACTCAAAAACTACTGAACGGATGTTGGTAGGTACTAACAACATGGCCTGGGGCCTAGGGCGGCCAAGACTGCAAATCGGCCACTGCTCTCTCCAACAAAAAAGAATCGAGTTCTTAGGTTTTCGCGATTGTTACACATAGGAAATGAAACTATTTTTCCGGATTTCAATTGCGTATTTGCATAAAAGTGTTCTTTTAGTTAACATTCAGTGAATTTTCGGTATAATATAGTGAGCAAATAGGGTTCGTTGATTTTATTATACTAGGTGGCGTTAGTAACGTTTTATGAAATTTCTGAATCGCGCTGTTCATATTTTTCCGGTATCATAAATATAGCTCAAAGGTTTTATTAGTTTTCATACTTAATTGTTAAGATACCAGTGAACATCAGTGGATGTAGAGATGGGGAAAAGAGTTACATTCTTATCACAGTGAAAAATAATCGCGGTTTTGTCACTTACGTCTCGATATGTAACAAGTGGCTACTTTCTATAGTTATTATATATATAGAATAATTTAAGTTAGTACTCACTTTCATTCCATTTGAAAAGTTGATCCGCAATGACCTTCCAAGTTTTACAAGCTTAGGATTATCGCATTATTCGTTAATAAGACCATGCGGCGCGTTTATTATTTTATAACTATAACTTGGTAAAATTATCTTATTTATACTTACAAAATTTACACGAAATTTATTGATCTAATTATTTTTTATTTCTTATTAGAATTTGAAAATAATAGCGAACTACTATGAATAGCGCAGTTGCCAGTCTTTATCTAAAATAATGAAGGTCGTATCTCGTGATGTAAGTGACGGGACTGTTAGTGGAACGGAGGTACAGTTTATGTAATTTTAATAATAACGTATTGTTCGCCGGTTCTTAGACTCCCTAACCCCGGCCGACTGTGCCATTGCCGGGAAATACCGCCTCTCGCATTTAAAAATTCAAAATTAATCTTTTAGGCCTTGGGAGTGGTGAGAGTCTAAAATAGATAATAATAATGAATTTCTTTATTTCCTCCATAAAAATTAGGTATACTTAACTGACGAACAATACTTGGTCTTATGCCCATACATTTTGGAACGTCGTTCCTTCGTACAAAATAACTGTGATTTTTTCATCACGACGTTATTTCAAAGTTTTCACGATAGAAAAAAAAACCACAAACTTACCTCGAAATTTTACAAGAAAAGTGTTGTAATTCAATAGACAGGTACTTTACAAATACCAATGATATTTTTTATATCAACTGAATTATATAGAACACGACGATATACATTTTTCATATGGTTTTAATTTCGTTTGTAAAAAAAAATAAAAAGTAAGAAAATATGTACTCTCGTAGAAGACTCGCAGGTGGCGCTACGGCAAAAAATACGTTAAAATCGAACTGTTACAAATGCATAGAAGAATTCGGAAGGTCTGTTGACTCAATCTGCTGCTCAGTTAATAGAGCGGTCGCCCTGGTATGGGACAGACGCGAGTTTGAGGCCTACCAAATCGAAGGAATTTTTCTTTGTGTTCGATCTTTTTATAAATAATTATAACATACACTAAGGCTTAACTCACACTGGCGCAGAGTTGAAGCGTTGCGACGCGTTCTGTTTTTCAACTACAATGCATGATGGCGACGCGCGTCGTTGCGCGACGACCCTCGCATTAGCGCGCCCGGATCACAGTGTGGTCGGCGTCTGACGCGTTACTGCCCGGAAGTAACGCACGGTGACGAGCGATTCCATATTTGCATAACACAAATTTGTACCTTAATAATGGGAAAATAGAGATGAATATGCCATAGGTGAAAAACATGACGCGTCGCGATGCTTCGACTCTGCGCCAGTGTGAGTTGAGCCTAATAAGCTTGCCTATATGAGAAATAAAATCGGGTGTGGCTGAATTCGGGCACCCAGTAGATTTATGGAGTCACTACACTGGTCGACTCGGAAAAGTATTAAGCCGTTCATGAAAAGCTTTACATCCATATAATAAGAGAGAAAAAGATGCGTTTCGCATCGGTTTGCATATTACCGTGCGCTGTAGTTTTGAAATAAAAAGGAAAAATATAAATGATACACCTTTTACGTAGTGTTCATTTTAAGAGGGAGCAGAGGAAAAATTTATAATCTTCGATTTGATTTTAGAGGGGTATATCCACTTTAAAGTTAAAAATAAAATATTGTATGAGTAACTACACGATATATTGAAGCATAGACATTAATCAGAAACATAAAACAATAAAGTTTCCTCGATGGATAAAAATCACGAAATGACCTCTAATTTTCACATTTTTTCGATTTATCCTCGAAATGCTACAGGTTATTAGGACAAAAATTAGATAATTAATCATTTTAATTATATTTATGCATGATCGACAACTGTCACTACGGATATATTTAAATCCCTTTAGTGTTAGAGTTATTCCGCTAAAACGAATTTGGTACTTTTAACGCGCAAAATTCAACATCTCCTGTCGCATGTCACGCGAACTTCAGGCATATATTTATTTCACAAATTTGGGCGGAGCCAACGTCAAAATGTTTTTGGCATAAGAGCTCTTAATGGGACAGTATGAGGAAATCCGAAACCACAGAAGATACAAGGAAACTATCATAAGAAACATTAAGTCTTTTTTGTGAATACAATTTTGGCATAGTAAATTTTTTTGTCAAGCGTGAGTTATTCCTAAAATGAATAAAATTTATCAAATTTTTTGTACCTACTAATCATAGATTTAGTATATAGGCTACTAATGGACTCAGTTTCACGAGATCATTTCATTGTATGGGACGAAAAAAATCGGGACAGCCGAAGTTCGTCAATTTTCGTAAAATATTTTCCATACAAAATTAATAAAATTGATAAATTCTTTTTTAATGATAATATAATAGACTCAGTTTTTTATAATAATTATGATTTTATTGGTATGAGAAGACAAAAATCGGGACAGCAAAGTTTTTTCATACAATTTTCGCCCGCCCCTTCGGACATCGATGTCTGTGATCGGGACGTACGGCGGAATTTCATCCCCTTCACCATTTCATTCAGTTGGTCTATATTTTCAGGCGTGCTAAGCGCTTTTCCTCATGTTTAACTTTTCTTTGACTCGTATCTAGTTTGTACATTACACAATTGACGTAAGTTCAATGCTATGGTAAGAAAAAGCCGCTTCCGGGTGACTGGCGCAGGGGCATTGCTCCTCAGATCTTTGCTATTTAAAGCTATGTCACTGCAGTTGTTATGAATATGCGTGTCGCTTACCACCAGGCGCACGGCTTGTTCGTCCCGTCACTTTTCATTATAAAAAAAAACCTTTTTCATCACATTTGGGAGTAAATAGTATGGTTGCATTCAGGCTAACATGATTATAATGCCCGAAATATAACCTTAGGGCCTTTTTTCTTCTCGTTACACGACCTTGGTTGTAATGAGAAGAAAAACGGCCCGAGGCTTTTATTTTGGGTATTATAGTCAAGTTAGCCTGCATCATATTATTGCAATCATATTATTTACTCGCAAATGTGATGAAAAACATTATACGTTCCACGGCCGGTGCGGGAATCATGCCTCGAATACGAAAGCCCTCGGTCTTCAACTTCGGGCTTCTAATAGGGTTTCGTTCGTAATTCCTTATTTATACTTATATTAATTAATGTACTATAAATAGGACAATAAAAATAAAACGACCAAAATATTTATAATGTATAGTTTGTAATTCACCATAGTCACGACTCTCCGGATATACATTATAATACTGGAAAGTTACATGTTATTCTAAAAGAAGAGGGTAGAATTTGGTATGGATTGCCTTAAGAGAAACAGTTGCGTCAGTTTCAAATTGGGGTGATCGTGAATCATTAAAAATTACGCATAATTTAAAGTTTTCGATAAGCAGATTATTTTCTCTATTTGTAATGCTTACCTTTAAAAAAAATTATTTCATTTCGACATCATCATTGAACTATTGAGGCAATCCATACTCAACAAAGATATTATTTACAGGACAAATTACACATGTAAATTTATGAAAATCTGTTAAAGTCAAGGATATTTTTAAGAGTAGATCTAAATACCGTAACTAATAAATCAGAATTTTACACAATTATATATTATATGTTCAAAGCAAAAGTTTGAATGTTTGCCTTTGAAATTAAAATAAGACAGTATAATTGTATTCTATATGTCAAAACATCAAATTCCTTCCTTATTGGAGATACAATAATCTTTCTACCAAATGTAAATACAATACGCAATGTCACACCACAACGGTTGCCAATGTAGGCAGACACTACAGTAGGGCTAGCACGACAGTGTGCGACATGCGCGAGGGCGACATTAAAGCGCGAGATAGGCGCCGCGCTAATCGTCAATTTCTTATGACGCCCTTTCCCCATCGGGGTCGGCAGACACGACCGCCTTCCACTTGCTACGATCCTGACAAAAGTGTCTCAAGTGGCCAGAGTAATTGAGTAAAGCCAGAGACAATGACAAAAAAGGTTCCATATTAAATAAAAGAGTTAATGCACTTTACTTTTATGTTCACCTGGTGAATTAGGTGAATACAGTTTACTTTTATGTATATCTAATGCACCCAGGTGATTTAAGTTTGCTAAAAGTGTACTTAATGCACCTAGGTGAATTAGTTCAGGTGAATTAAGTTAACGCACCCAGCTTTTGTCTCACATACACACTCGTCGTTTACTCTTGACCATAGTTATAGAAAAAAAGGGTAGGTGTGCCATGACGCTATGTAAGATCGCGTCCCGATGTCGCCACTTTTTAGCAACTAAGCCCAATTCTCTATTAAGGGCGTGAAGTATATGTCTTTATGTATTACTTTGATATAAAGTATACCAAATTTTTACGATCTATTTCAATCAACTAGCTTTGTATCCGTATTATAATCGTGTTGAGTCTTAATTTCGACTTTATTAGGGGGTATTAAAAGCTTTTATAGCTAAAGTTATTTTAGAACCGTTTAAAGTGGGAAGGTATATCCGATTCGAACCGCAGACGGTAGGTATATGACTTACAGAAATATATAACAAATGTTTTTCTAGCAGAAACTACTGAAACTACTTTCATAGAGTAATAAGACAAGTAGGGCAAATCCCGTTCATTGCTTACACTTTTCTCGGAGCGTACGGTTGTCGCATTATTATTTTAATTGTACCAACAGGTGGTAAACATAATTTAAAAAAAATAAGGGGTTCATTACAGTATTCCAGTATATTTATATATTATATATCTATATTAAAATAAGCATTGTTAGTACAATTTTTACGTACTGATATTTATTTATATAGATATTGTGGGAGTATTGATTATGAAATAGAAATAAAAGGCTGAACAATTCAAACCACCATAAACAAAACTTGATGTGATTTTTTAAACGCTTCAATTTTATAACGAATGGCGACGTGAGGCGACCCGCACTATGCAACGTGAGTACGCCGCGAGGTTATGCGAATGTGTGCGTCCGTACACAACATACAAGCGCACGGCTTGTTGCGTTGTGCAACTACGTTTTTATGGAGTTATCCAACTTGTCTTATTATACTTTGCTACTTACCTATTCTACTACAACAATTTAGCAAAATAGTTTCTTTTTTTGTTTTTTTCTTTTATTTTTCAAAATATATAAGAATATGGGCACAATTTGTATTTCTAATTGACAAAGATACAAGCTAAGTATTTTGGCGCGTAATAAAATGGCAAACACGATTAAAAATACAATTTTCTTACTTGTAACAAACATCTTAATAAATACATTTCAATAAAACGGGGACACAACCGGTTTAAAGTTTTTATGAGATATTTAATGTGATAAACGCCCAATTATACAAATGTCTATTACATTTTACGCAAATTATGCAAAGATAAAGTAACAGGGAATATTTTATTGAAGGTAGTAGTTAATAACCCATTACACTGAAATATCTTTCCTACAGTTTATGGGTAAAAAGAAAACTTATTTTTTTAATATATTGTTTCAGAAAAAATTACTTTATTGTATTTTTGTTACACGATTCTCAATTTTGATGTACAAAAAAGTGGGAAAAAAAGTTGGACAAATGTTTTTCTTGGATGCGGGCGAAACCGTTCAAATTCTCAATATTAGTCCGATGTTTAAATGATGATTATTTTTTAGCATAAGTCCACACGATTTCACATGAGTTTTTTTAATGTAGAAAAAAACAGGTGGTAGAGTATGGGGGCAAATGCTTACTTTTTTATGTACTGCCCACACGATTTCACATTAGATATCCTATAAAAATGTAACCCATTTAAGCATAAAAGTTACTTACCTTCAAAAATTACGAATCACACGTATTTTTCTAATATATTCTTACTTACGAATACTAGTAAATTTCGAGGAATGGTAAGAACTATATTAACTCTAGTAAACCTACTTTGAACTAGATAAAGTATACTACAATGTATTTTGGCAAATGATTTTAGAAAAATAGTTTTCAAGATTATTTTTCACAATATTTAAATTTAATTTTAAGACCAATTATTAATTAACTCCGAATTTTTGTTTAAAGACTACCATACTTGCCACTTTGAGCACATGAATCTTGACACTAGTTACAATGTCCCATTTACTGCAACTAAACAACGTTCATGCCGCATGACTGTTCGATTTACTCATCTGATTTTTTTTTTATATTGTTCTATGATTTAATAATTTTGTTTCAAATATTTTCATTTTCTATAACTTTTATTTTCACGCAAAACATTAATTTAAATTGCAACTCTTTGGCACACATTTTTTGTGACACATTTTTTAAAATTTTATTATTTTTATTCCTACAAGATATCCTTACCAGCCTCTTTATATAATTAAAAAATAAAACGTAATAATAAAAATTAAAAAGAACAAATAAATAAAATACAGGTGATATAATTATAATATGTTAAAGTGATGAATGAAAAGTTGCCCTTACAAAATATAAAGTACAATCGATTTTTTTTCAGTTTCGGTAAAATGAGAAGAAATGGAAAAATTCTAATTTTAAAAACATTCAAATTATTTACATGTGAATAAACGTGACTAATGTAAAATCGAATACAGGCTGACACTTTAAAACCTTAAATTGAATTGTTCCTTATTTAAAATTTTCAAGATGGTGTCATTTAACTTGTCAGCCTGTTAGCTTGTAATTTTCAGGTGAGTTTTCTCTACCTAATTTCGGTGGCAATTTTTATTATTTAACTGTTCGGGTATATTATCGTGAAGTATTAAATAATAGTTCAAGATACTAAACTCGAATATAAAATAATATTCATGATAATATTCTAGAATATTAACTAAATTAGATGCAGAAAACTACTGAAAACAATGCAGCTAAACCTCGTAACGCGAAAGACAGTATGATATTAATGTTACATCTGTCCGACTCAGTGTTGCCATTTAAAGAATCATTTCCACCAATTTTCGACAGATAATTTGCATAAACAGTGACATAACGGCAACACCGAGCAGGAAAGACAGACTATATCAATGCAACGAGGATATCTCCTTCATGGAATGCCCTTATGCTATGAGTATTGCAGTAACGACAGTAACTCTAGGCAACGTATAACACGCAGTCCTCGGCTGAAATTCAATATCTTAAATAAAGATTTATCTATCTATTTTATGACGAAGAGGTAACTTTTCAAACACATTTTCCTTGTTCTTTATTACTTTATGTACACAATGACCAACTTAGAGTATGACGCGAGCTGCATATACACTCGTATATACACAGATACAGTTGTATATCTAGATACAACTTTAGACGCTAAATTGCAATGGGGTCCACATATAAATAAGTCATCAAAACGGCTCCGCTCTGCAGTGTACGCGATAAAAAAAAATACGTCGTCAGACGTCAAAACAGCTAGATATATTTACTTCAGCTACTTTCACATTTTTATGACATACGTCATTTTGCTCTGGGACAATGCCGCCGATGTTAATAGAATCTTTGTCCGGAAGAAACGTGCGGTTAGGGCAATTTACAATCAGGGCCCCAGAGCGTCTATGAGAGATAAGTTTAAAGAGATTAACATTCTTAAACTAACGTCACAGTACATTTATGAAAATGTTATTTATGTTAAGAAGAATAGTAACTTCTTTATGAAAAACAGTGCCAGACATAACATTAATACGAGGAATAAAAATAAACTAGCTGTTCTTGACAGTCGTCTTTACAAAGTCTCAAATTCATTTAATGTATACGCTGCTATAATAAGATTCCGATTGATATTCAAAACTTGCCATTTACAAGGTTTAAAACTATTGTTGAAACAAAACTTTATACTAAACGTTATCATAGAACTTCTGTGTACTTGGATGACAAAAATCCGTGGTAGTGAGTAGGAGTGAGTAGATATCATTTCGAGGAATTCGAATTTCGAAAATGTCGATAACATTAGTTGTGATGAAGAAGGCAGATGCTACGGCAAAGCAAAAGGAAAAATACACTACTGGCTGTCTGTGTTGGTCGAAAGTTTTACAATTTAGTTACAATTTAGGGCTTGAAGTGAATAGGGACTTTTTAAACATATATGCGAATGAGATTGTGTAGCCAAGCGTTCGTCTATATCCTTTATAGTTTTTTGTTTAAATACAGGGTGTCCCACAGCTCTACGACACGGAGGGACAGTACTTTCAATATTGTATAACAATAAAACGCATTATTATTCATTTTCTTCAAACTCAAACGTAAAATTTTATGATGTTATAAGTATAGGACAGTAAAACACCTTAATAACCTCAAAACGGCCTAAAGACTAAATCTAGTTTTTTACGACTAGAACCGATTAAATCACGACTTTTTTTAGTGTAATCAGATCTTAGCTAGGTGATGTGGTTCATGAGATTGAGAAATGGTGGCGCTGGAATAAGCTTCTTCCAGCGTGGACCCTTATAACTTTTGAACGGCGGACCGACTTAATCTAGTTTTTTGCGACTAGAACCGACTAAATAGCGACTTTCTTTCTGGCTAGTCAAATTTTCTAAACTCGACCACGCTGAAATAAGGCACGCATTCCTTTAAGATACTATGTTACTTAGTAGAAATAAATCCTTAGATTTTTTTTCACATTTTGATACTTCGATTCCCAGATGAAGAAAAGCATTTTTTTTAATATTTGAAAGCAGTATTACTTACTTTTATTAATATGCTATCTACAATATTTATAGTACTTTTTGTGTTGCATAGCTGTGGCTTACCCAGTATAAAGTAGAAGGCAAACGAGCAGACGAGCCACGTGGTGGGAAGTGGTCATCGTCGACCATGAACATCTGCAACTTCAGAGGAGCTGCCTATGCGATGCCAGACTTTGAGAGCCCTGTTGACGCTTTTTGAAGAACCCCATGTGTTAGCACGAAGATTTCCTTTTCAGGAGGGTGACCATTCGACATCCTGCAGGTTCGAATGCATCAAGAATCAAATATGTGGAGATGGGTTAACCCATAGTTTCCCAAGTGGGCGCTGTAGAGTCTTAGGGGGAAGGGGATGCTACCGTATTTGATGTCAACTATGTCAACTACACTATATAATTGTATATAATTTTTTCCCCTCAAATACCTCAGTCAACCGTGACTATGGGACCTGTAAAGGGCCCGAAACGTTGGTCTGTTTGAAAAAACAAATCGACTCATCCGTAGAACAAAGGTCTATGTGCAAGATTACTGTTTCTCAGGACATAGTATATTTCGTTCGTTTTTCTTCGCTGTGGATGTCAGATCGACTGTAAAATTCTCAAAATACCATTACGTAGGCCTTAGTTTGAATAACGAAATTATTCTCGTAACGTACTTATCCTCTTTTCGCTATAAAACCACATCGGACTCTGTTCTTCGGATGAGTCAAAATATACGCAATTTAAATCCGGAAAAATAGTTTCATTTCCTATGCGTAACAATCCCGAAAACCTAAGAACTCGATATATTTTTTTCATTCAGATTTTTTGTATTAGTATAGAAAACACGTGTTTTCAAATATTTTTTTGTGGTAGTGGGCGTTGAAATTTTTTCACCTTACCTAAGTTGGCTGTCAGCCAAAAAGTTTGGGAACCTATGAGCTAACCCTTTGGCGGGATGGGCGATGGTGGAAAGATAAGTTTATTTAACGTATTTCAGCATAGCCGCATTTGTTCCATTTATTCCCATTGACAAGTTGGTCAATCTGTACTGTATCAACGTAAACATCGACTCATCCGTAGAACAAAGATCTATGTGCAAACTTGTTGCCAGGACATAGTACACTTCGTCCGTTCATATTCACTGTGGATGTCACATCGACCATTGTTCGATTTTATTTTTAAATTAAAAATTTTTATTAATAAAATTTAATTCTCAAAACACCTTTACATAAGCCTTAGTTTGAATAAGGAAATTATTCTCGTAACGTACTTATTCTCTTTTCGCTATATAATGACATCGGACTTTGTTCTTCGGATGAGTCGACATGTTCTACTGAAGGGCAAAGACTTCATCCATGAATTTGTTTTCAAATAAAGGAGGAGGTTCTCAATTCTACTGTACTTTGTTCTTTTCGTATGTATGTCACGATTACTCAGACATTTGTGAATCAATTTCAATGATTTTTTTTTTGGTTCGAAAGGGGGTACTGGTAAAGGGGGGGGGGGGGGGGGGGGGGTTGAAGAATATATTCCACCTCTAAAGGTGGCAAATTAGGGGTTAAATGCGGTTTATTGGATGTCACTTACTTTCCATTAGCGGATTTCATTAAAACTTGGCAAATAAATGTAATTCTACAAACTTTTGAGGTCGATTGCATTAAAAATATTTTTTTTACGTTATTAACAGTTTTACATAAATTACTTATTATCTGTGCTAAGCAGTCGAACATGACACGGCGGAACAAGAGAATATATTTTTTAAGCACAATATATAATACATAATAATAATATACAAAACTAATGTACAAAATTTAATACAAATAACATTTTAAAGCTATAATAAGATACATTTTGGTAGTTTCGAGTCAAAAGTTTTATAAGAAAATTATGTAAATACATCTTTAATTAGAAAAAAAATGTAAGGTGCAACACATCACATGCAAGGCGACTGAATAAGAAAAAAACTCAGTGCCTCAGAAAAACCATGCTTACAGTAATTTAAAAAATATTAACCCTTTCATGGACAGTAACAGCGTTTACCGTAAAATTACTTTTTTTTTTATAATACCAAGTGACGAGAGAATCAGTCGTTCGTGGGTTCATAAGTTGACAAGTCCCATGTGCCTGTAATTTAAAATATTACAATATGATATCGGGTACCCGTGAACCCCGTTTCGCTGTATGGATCTCAAAAAACCAACTACGGACTCTACAATACGATTTCCAAGCGTTTTCTGTATAGTTGCCGCCTACTGCTTTTCCATAGATAAGTATCAACAATGTACTGACAAAATTTAATGATTTACATACATTGAACATTTTATATTGAATATAACCACCGCGCCAAGTAAAGTGCTATCCATGAAAGGGTTAACCTTTATTTGAATTTCGTGGTTAACTGTTATAGAACGAATAAATTTAACTAGAGAGATCTTGATAACATGGCCAGAAACTAAAACAAGACATTTCGATTTCCTTTCCAAAAAAATGTGAAAAGTTTTTAGTTTTTTCTATTATCTTTTCAGTAACTCGAATATTTTGTTCTAAGAAAAAACATACTTATGTTTTTTTTATAAATTTCGTACAAATAAAATAACACCTCTAACAAAAAAATTCAAATTTCATTTGCGACAAAAATATAACAGGTGAATGTAATTTCATCGCTTTTAATTTGTTTTCCAAATAAATAAATCGGGAGCCAACTTTTTAGTTTTTACTGTTTTATACACGTTTATTCGATGGGGCCCTTGATTTATTCATTCAAACGCGACTTAGGCAATCAAAATTTACATTTAAATTATTTTTTTCGAATATGAAGCGAAATTAACACCTCTTGATTTGCAATCCCATTTAATAGGCTTTTGTGTGTTGCTCCACCTCACATTTTTAGTTGATATTAATAAAAAATATAATTATTTGTTTACACACTTCTCAGATACTAAATAATGTACTCGATATGTGGAATTAACTACAATTTACAATAATTTTTTTGTTACGTAACTGTTGTGCAGATCTTTAAAAAAGTTATGACAGAGAATTTATTATCATAGTATACATACATATATACGATATAGATGAATTGTGACGCCAGCGTCCTTGCAATGTTACTATCAACGACAATAAGTTCAATTTACGTTACTGTGGAAGGGAATGGAAGTAAATTTTTAACGTACATCACTGGGTACGAGCCAAAAAACCGGTCTTCAGGAGTATTCTCTTTGATACTATGCTGACCTCCTTCATAGTCATTCCACCTTTTTATCAGCCTCTTTACCAGTTCCTGGCCGCTTAATTTTAAAATTTTGAATCGTTCACGAATTCCTTTTCCTTCCACTATTCTAACATTGGCTCATTCCGTCATCATTCCCATCAAAATTCTTTAAACGTGAGGACGTGCTCATAGATCATCCTCATGTGAACTCAAACTTCACGTGATTTACTGTTTCTAAATCATTATATGTACGTATTTTGGCCCTTTGGCCCCTTTGGACCTTTTCATTTCTGCTCGTAAATTAAATTTATGTGGACCAAGACTTTTTTTTTCGCTAAGGCATATATGGCATGACATAGTGTTATTTATGCTACGTACACTTTCGTTGTAAAATTTCAATTCCCTTCCATTCCGCAACTATGTAAAGTGAGACTCGGTTCATTTGATATTTTTGACGTAGTTCATTCTCACAAAGACAGGTTCTGTCTGTTGAATATTGGAGAAATTTCTAGCACTATTTAAAAACATCTGGCCTCGTAAGGCATGCGAGTAGAGATACTTAGCTTGGATAGCGAATATGAGCGTGGCGTTATTAACTATTTCACCACAAAATTATATAATTATATGGATTTCAATATTCAGTCATGAAATGAAACTATTTTTTCGATATGTGTATTTGTTTTTTCAAACAAACCTTTTCGGAGCCCTTTACAGGTCAACGTGACAATGGGATCTATAAAGGGCCCCAAACGTAGGTTTGTTCGAAAAATACATACATACGCGATTTGAATCCGAAAAAATAGTTTAAATTTCTATTCGGCCATGACTTTTTTATAAATCTAGCATCTAGCATCTAAGCAGTCGCACAGGTTTAGATGATATACAATTTTGTACATACAGCTCAATACGCACACCTAGCCACGGGTCTGATTTAGCGCGTAATCATTCCCTTGATGTCTTTATTAACATATTATAAAAAATAAGTGTCCATTTTAAAAAACATCATTTTTAGAAACAAATAGTAATCACTATTAAAAATTTAAAAATAATATTTATTGCGTAATTATCACTGAAGCATCACCGTCTTCTTTGTACTGACAAAATTGAAACAATTATTAAATATAATAATTTCACTTTATACACTGAACTTTGTCCATAATACGTTATTTACATTTTTTTAACGTTAATTCCCATAACGTTATTTTTGAACCCGTTATTGAAGACTTTACTAGCACATTCAAATTTAGCGTCTCATGTTGACCTCAATCACGAATTCTATGTCAGGTACAGTCTTTTCTTAAAGTTATTTTTAACTTGTTATTGCAACCAATCCCTTCTATGACTTTCTGTCCATGCACAACTGACAAAACTTTGTAACGTTATCCAGTTAATAATCACGTTACTCGAAATTCTTTTACACAACTTTAAAACGCTTTTAACTTCGACAATCGTTTTAACATTATCGCAAACCTGTTGCGGCGTTTTTTATTTCGGTTCTCCTTTTAACGCCCGTTCGAGAACAGCTTTGGATGCTATTTCGACGGTGACAGTCTTGCTGATAGTGGACAGCTGACCCTCAGGGTCCTGCTGGTTCTCTGGGAGAGGCTCCGTGAGGATACGGAGGGATGAGACTTTGGCACGCTGGTACGCTGACACTGTGTTCATGCCTAAGAATCTGTGGACGAATGTATGACGTTATTATCTCTTATATATTAAGTATTTTTGACAACCTCGGTGACCCAGCGATTAGAACGGCGGGTGCTAGATAAAGAGGTTCCGAATTCAATTCCCGGTAGGGTCAATTGCGGGAACAACCTTTCGTGATCTGGGTGTTCTGGTTAATGCACTGGAGTTAATTTCGTTACTCTGGTACTTATAGAAAAGAGAATTCCTATAATTACCATTATCGGTACATTATTGGGAAAAATAAATCGTTTGTTTCGTGGCTTAATTGGCATGGCATCGGGCATGGTTTGCTAGGAGACGTTGGTTCGAATCCAGCCGGATCGAAGTTAATTTTTTCTAAGTTTTGAATCTTGGTTTAATGATAACAACAAGCTAGTGGAGTAATTTCACAAAAAATATTTGAATATCCTGGTATTCAATAAAATTTATTTGTTTGTTTACCATTTCATTGAATGCATTCAAAGTTACACACTATCGTTTTCCTTAGCTGTCAAAATGGGCCTATTACATTGTGACGGCTATAGCGCGATGAGACTCGCTATCAAGGTTTCATAGTGTTTAAAATTATGAATGTGTGAGTTTGGCGACATCGTTCCTGATAGTAATCGAGGCTTAAGGCACTTCCACACTTTTTTCTTCCGTGGCCACTGCGAACAAGCTATGTTATCTGACGAATTCACTAACAGTGATTGCAACGGACCTGACTGCGACGTAGCAGACGAGCAGCGCGGCGCCGGCGGCGAGCACGCGCACCACGGGCGAGGTGAAGAGCTGCACGCACACCCACGCGCATGCGCCTGCGCCCACCATCACGGCCACGGCGCACGCGGTGCGCACCCAGTGCACGCACGTGAAGCCGCGCTCCCAGTCCAGTCTGCGAAACATTCAAATTATATTTGGCTACTATGTGGGATTTTAATGAAATTCGTTCTACAATAGTAGCAGTAGAGCTTGTGCAAGAGTTCGTCCGGGAAAGTATTGCTATCTTACCTATTTCTTCCGCCAAGCAGTAATGTGAGTAAGGGTGCTGGTGAAATTACTTAATTAGGAAATCAAAATGTCTTGTTTAAGTTTCGGGCCATGTTATCAAGATCTCTGTAGTATAATTTATTCTATAAACAGTTAAGCACGAAATTCAAATAAAGGTTAACCCTTTCATGGACGGTACTTTTCTAGCCGCGGTGATTCTATTCAATATAAAATGTTTTGATGGGAGTGACAATGAATAAAACCAACGTAAGAATAACGAAGTCATTTCAGAAAGATTTCAAATTTTAAAAAGAAGTAACCAGGAACCAGTAAAGACGGTGATAAAAAGATGAGATGACGATGAAGGAGGTTAGGGATATAGTTCTTAAAGAATGGTACAGATGCCTTTTACAAGAAGGCACAACAATTACTTGAGTAATAATAATAATTTATTGTACTTAAATAACAGAAACACGTTACATGACATGAATTACAGCTAAACAGGTTTTGTACAGTCAACAACACATCGAGTTATACACTCTTGTTCGAATATCGCCTAGTGCAACGGAACAAGATCCGTCGATGTGTAGCTTGATATGCTGCTGTCTGTACAACAGTGTCTAAGTTGGTGGCGACACATTAACCTCTCAACCAGGTGGTAACCTGTGTGTCAGGGGTTAGAAGTTTTTCGAGGCACGATGTTACACAGTTGGATAATGTAGAAGTGATTTCAAACTGACCTGTTAGTTTCCTGGACAATGTAAGGGGTGTTGCACACCTTGCATTTAAGACCGTCAGGAGTAGCCGCGCTCTGTAAAAATAAAAACAATAAATGTTTATATCGAGTTCTTAGGCTTTAGCGATTGTTACTCATAGGAAATGAAACTACTTTTCCGGATTTAAATCGCGTATATTTGTTTTTTCAAACAAACCGACGTTTCTGGCCCATTACAAGTCCCACAGGACATAGGAAATGTTTACATTAAGTTTTTATTGATTATCATGTTTTACTACCATAATATTCTTTTTTTTTTGTGAAATGTCTCGTATACTCCGTTCAACCATTTATTTAACTTTTGACAGCTCGAATTTCTAATCAATTAGTGACGTCCTAGTGCGTTTCAGATTCGATTTTTTATAACAATCGATTTTATTTATGAAGAAGTGTTAATCGTGAATGTGAGCTGGTTCAAAAAAGAATATATTGTCTGACTGGTATCGTGGTGCGGCGTTTGACAATTTGTGTACTCAAGAATTAATCAAGTGATAATTCCCTGTCTTACGGAGAAGAATCCGACGATTCATTGTATGTATAAACAATAAGAATTTATTGTAATTATTTATATTATTTAATTTATTTTATTCATTATAATTCATTAGACAGGTACCAAAATCAACTTGAACAATCTTCGTTACATAATCAGTTGGCTTGATAAATATCGGAGCTAAACAGCACGTCGCTTCACTAAAATTAAAAAAAATAAAAGAGTCCAGAAAGTATTGCATTTTTTTGTCTATGTAAAAAAATACGGAACTTCTGAGGCACGCATATGTCAAAAATTAAATAAATGTTGGACGGAGTATAAATATCATGGTAGTAAAAATTCGTTTTTATTGACAAAAAGTTCACATTACAATTATTAAAGCGACATCCCTAGTCAGCCGCTGGTAGCTGTAAAGGTACCTGGCTGAGTGAGGAAAAACACTAACATAGATTTCTTAAAGATGGCGCTACGGCAAAAAGTCCTTAAAAAGCCAAAAACAAAGATCTGTCTGTAACAAGCACATAGAAAAATTCTTAAGATCTACTGGTTAGTTCCGTAGCTTAGTTGGGAGAGAGTCGGCCTGGTGAACTGAAGACACTGCGAATGAATTTTTCTGTGTCTAGTGTTCTTTGTATTAATAATTATAATAAAAGTTTACTTATAACGTTTATAGATAGGTAAAACAATTCCAATTCGTTAGATATGCAATACGTCAAATTGAAAATTAATGTAAAAAGGTAACAATCGGTATAATTGCAGCTCCATATTCAAAGGAATCCAAGGATTTTTTTATGTAGGTAATAGCGTAGATTCATGTCTTAATAGATGTGGATATTTAAATGACAATATCTATTTGGCAAACAACATCCAGATGAAGATTTATTATAATTTGTGCCTTATGTGCTGTGTTATTATGGAATATTTTACAATTTGTATTGTCTTTTTTGCTCAAAGGTTTGTTAATTTTAGTGTATATATAACTATTATTGACTATGATCAAATAACGCCAGAGCTATTGAATTTCAAATTCCACTATAGCTGAGACATAAACATATTTAACATTTTCTTTGTTTTATTGTATGTGATATTTTTTAATTTTTGATTTTTTCGATTCGCATCAATGGATAAAACAAGTAGGGTAACTCCGTACAAATAACAGCGCGGCTTGTATAATAATGAAAGGCGCGTATGGACAACCACAGCCCTTCTCCCACATCTTTCTACATTAGTTTTGATTATAGTGACCCTCCCTACCGACCCTTAGGGTATACGAGAAGGGCACTATAACCTGTGCGCGCACAGGAACCTTACAAGTTCAGGTTCTGACCCCAGATCAGCCAGTGTACAGGGTTGTCACAGACCTCTGCCACTTGACTTCATCCGGTTCTTCGAGAGGCTAGTGCCTCGGGTGAGTGTTTCGGGGGAACGTACAGTACCCTCCCTGTTTTCCAGATAAGTACCGGAGCTGTAGGCACGCCCACTTCCCGTTGCGCATTGCACAACTAGCGGTTGCCACCGCTACGGTTGCACCGTCGGAACGACAAGTGTTATGCTACGGTACATTGCTATATTATGCAAATGTGTGCGTCCTTAGACGGTGCGCGGCGGGCGCGTACGTATACAAGCCATGCTGCAACGTTTGTATGGAGTTACAATACTTGATCTTATTATACTGTACTACTTACCTATTCTACTATGCTTAAACGGTTCAGCCCCTGTCTCTTTCGTAATGAACAAGTAAGAAAAGGATAGAAGTTCTAATTCTATTCTATTCAGTCCCAACTGTAAGTACCTCGACAAGCCAGCGTCGCAGGCAATCGTGGTGCACAGCGGACACGTCGCCAGTGCAGCGGCAGGGGCGGATTAAGGGCTCCGGCCGCGAGCTGTCGTAGCAGATCCAGCAGTCGCGCCCTGACCCGACACTGCCGACTAGTGAGACGGTTTCTACATTCTGTAAATACAAATTTTCATTATTAATTTCTGAAATCATTTAGTCTACAATGTATACAATTACAAAAAAAGTAATTATTTTTCATAATTCAAGTTCTTTTTATTATCCATCGAAAGCGACGACAAGAGGAGACGTCTTAAAATTTATTTATTATCATAATTTGTTAGTAACTATAGAGTCTTATGAGCTAAGTTAGTAAAAATTAAGAGTGCTCTTAATTATAATAAATTTCAAAATAACGAAAACAACTAAAATTACTATTGATTATTTACATACATCTCTTCGGCTCTACATTGCAGTTGTTGTCATTAAGGTTGAAACTATTCGTCGACATTGTTGATTGACATGTCACCTCTCTAAATCGCGCGTGGGATTGAATTTCACAATGGATGAACTACATAATGACGATGTCGTAGGCATCACTAAAACTAAAGAACGTAAGTCGAATACATTGACGCAAATTACGATTAACATTCACTGTATGAAGCATAAAATTATAAATAATAATAACGTGCCAAATAACCACAATGACAGGCGCAGTACAAATACCCCTCAAATCTTTGCGATCTATAGCTCTGAATACACATCGTGTCACTTACCACCAGGCGCTCGACTTGTTCGTCCCGTCACTTGTTATCATAAAAGAAATGCCAGTACCAGAGCAACGGAATACAATCTGGGGCACTTGCCAGAACACAACTGCCGAACACGCTGGACAAGCCGAGAATCAATTTAGAAAAGTTCATTTCTCAAATTGGTCCTACCGGGAATCGAACCCGGGACCTCCACATCCAATTTACCACACTACAAACCCTTGGGCCACCGAGGCCGTCATTACAATGTAAAATATTTTTTTATTAATGTCAAAATTGTAAGTTACATTGGTTTTGTAACTGGTGACGCAAGAGATGAATTGGAGAAAACGCAATACCGTCAATCAGAACTACATCAAAGTGAAATATTTCAGAACGCTAATTTAATTAAGTTTTTATTGAATGTCAGGATATTTCACCACCACGATATTCAATTATTTTTTTGTGAAATTACTGCACTAGTTTGATATAATTATTAAACAAACATCGAACACTTGGAAAAAAATTCACTTCGATCCGGCTGGATTCGAACCAACGTCTCCCAGCAAACCGTGCCAGACGCTATGCCAACTAAGCCACAGAACGAACCAACGGACCTCATGAATTCTTCCATGTGTTTATTGCATATCTATGTTTTGGTTTTTAACGACTTTTTTGCCGTTGCACCATCTGTGAGAAATCTATGAGTTTAATAGAGCCAGGCGTTACTTTGCGGAAATCCTTGTTAATAAAAATGGAAGCAAATTAATTTGCTATTCCGGGAAGGTTAAAACTTGATGTTTTAAAACAGATGGAAATAATTAGGTACAACAACAAAGGTTGTATAATAAATGAACAGTTGAATTTTGCATCATCACCTTTATTACGAGTATTTTCTGGTTTCAACAATAGTAACACTGGGGGTAGCGGGATATAAATATACCAACCGTTCTGAACGAGCTCATTCTTCAGCCGAGCGTCGATCAGTCAACAGCCCCTAAGGATGCCTCGTGGAGAGGCGAAAAACGTACTAGGTATATTTTTGGTGGTGGTGTTTGTGACTGTAGTTGCGCTTGTGTTATTAATTTTATGCGAAGGGAGAGTGGGAAAATTAACTGCATGAAAAAATATTCAACACAAGCGCCGCTATTTTGCACGAATTAACCTTCAATGGGTTCGCGGATTAGCAAATTAATTTACTTCATTTTTTACTAATCTTCGAGTTTTTCTTCACTTTGGGAGGTGACATTTCTAGCCAGCGGCAGCGCTAATTTAATGTTCCAGAGCTCTACTTGTGAGGGCTCGATTACTAGACACAGACAGTAAACAGCGAAACTTATAACATCACAAAACCACACAAATTCCAGTTCAATTTAACCGACTACATTGAGACTTACCGAATCCTCTTTCCCCGGGACATTCTTCTCCGTATTCACTTCATTTCTCTTCTCTAATTTTTCCGTCATTATAGCAAGAGGGCGGAGAAGAACGGCGTACATAAACCGCCAGAGAAGGCATTGCCAGCTTCGGATCAAATCGACAATGTACCATGTTTTTTGACGTATCGTCAGTTGGCGAAACGGAACCAGGTTCTGAGAAGTGGTTGTTGATTTTTAGATTATATTATTGTGTGTCACACTTCATACTTTATTGTGAAAAATGTCTACGGAGTTTAGTGCACTTTTTCTGATATTCTATTGGTTATATTTAATAAATATAAAAAGTACAACAATAATTTATTTCCCACACTTAAATACATCAAATAAAGGTATAGGTACCTCGAGATTTGTTTTAATCCACTTTTGTATTTATTTCTATAAATCGGTTATTGATATGAATTTAAGATATGGGTTTCATGACTATTCAATCGGTATTTTGGCAACAAAATTGAACTACTTAAATTTTTGTATATAAAGTTTGGTTTCCAACTGCAACTTACGAAACTGATCTTGTATAATTTTTGATAGGAACTCAGTTTATTTGAATCTTTTTATGTGACGGGTCGTGCGCCTTATGGTAAGCGACACGCCTGTCCATAACAGTTGCAGTGCCACTCAGAGCTTTAAAAAACAAAGATCTGAGGGGGACTGTCACTGCGCCAGTTATCCTGAGAAATAAGTTGATAGTCTCAGTGCCTGTAATTTCACTAAATGTTAGTTTAAAATAACAAATGTATCCTAAACTATTTGATGTTTTTTGTGAAAACGATCAATCAAACAAAAAGAAAAACTCCTTCGAACTGGAGTCGAACCAGCGTCTGTTGCCTCACCGTGACTATCGCTCCTACCGAATGAGTTACAGGTACAGACCGAGTCAATTACAATTGCTATTTAACTTATATGCATTAGAATGACACTTGCCATCTATCACTCACTGTCTTACTAAGATTTATATTCAAGGATGCGTTTTAATTGGTCTCATAATATATTGTACATTACGGGTAATGAGAAAAAAACTGCGTTTTATGTTGATATAGATGCAGTCGTATACATATAAATATTTAAATAATGCATAAAACATTTCGGGTTTTATTTTTTGTTCCAATGAAAAGTATATAAGACTGACGCACAATTAAATAAATATATAGTGTAACACAATTTTGTATGGAAGTGAATTAAAACATGATACATTGACGAAGCATTGCCCCAGAGCTCTTTTGTTGTTCTCGAAAGTTTTAACCATTTTTGTTTTTCTTTTTCAATTTTCATCCAGGTCGGATTCAATCACTTCGACGAAATGTAATTTGCGAAACTAATTATTAAGTCGGATTTTAATTAGAGATAGCAATCTGACAGCCAGCAACATCATTTCGAAAAATAATATTGACATGTTGATTGTACAGTGATTTGCTTGGTTTAGTTGTCAGTTGACTACTCACTGAAACCGAATCAGTAAAAAAGAAACGTCGAAGATTTTTGATAATTTATTTAGGTTTAGTCTCTGCATGCTTCTATAATTTTTCTATTGTGAAATTCTTGATTTATTATTATTTTTAATATTTTGTTTACAAGATCACACAATTCATAGTTTTCTGAATGCTGTATATATACTTATAAATGATATAGTTGTAATTAGAATGCAGATATACTGGTATTTTTTTAAATTAATACTGTTTAAAAATTGTTTACAATATATTTTTTGTAAGTTGTATTGTAATCAATACCTACATTTTTAAGAAACATATTATTAAGATATAATATATCTTTATAACTTACTAAAAGTGAGTCATTGATGTCGATACTTATAAAATTATTTAATCAAAATTAGCGACCCATTCAACGCCAGTTTACGAACTCTAATTGAAAATCTGACAATCTATACTAGCAATACCAAAGCAACAGAATACCTGCCTCTATGGTCCGAGTGTCTTGCATAAGACCCCAAGACACGAAATTTTTAATAAATTATAAATAAAATTTAATGTAGTATAAAATACGATTTGTTCTTTTTAAAGTGTATGACAAAAAAAAATTACTTGACCCTATTTCGTAATGGCTGCGCGCAAAAAATTATTATGAAGGTAATTAAATTTTACAAAACTTCTCGAGAATAACATTACAGGCAAATTCCCATAACCTTTTTGCTATTTAAAGCTTAAGAAATAGACGACCTTAAACATACAAAATAAGTCACAGAAGACTTTTAACCCAATAAAAAACAAAAAATTCGGAGTTCGTTCATACGACGAAATTTGCCGAATTAGTTATATTACACAAACACTTTATACCACACTGATAAAAAATACATTGTCTATGATATCCATATTCCATAGATACTTAAATCACAAAAAAAAAATTGTGAATAATATGCAATTACTTTACTTTAATACAATAATTTTATATATGTTTATTTCTAAAACAACTCTGCGGTAAAAGCTTTTGTTCTATACTGCAACAGATAAATATGAGTGTCAACAATAAATTATTATCGATAACACAATTAATAATAATAAATAACATAATAAATACATTAGCGAACTACGCATTAAGTAGTGTACATAAACAAATAAACTATGTTATCAGTGCTTTCAGCTTATTGTATATATATACTACATGTCTCAATAACAAATAATAAAACAATTATTAATCAAATCAAATATTTTATGAAATTTGACGAACTAAGGCTGTCCCGATTTTTTTCGTCCCATACAATGAAATGATCCCTTCATGAAACTAAGTCGATTAGACCTAAAAAATTTTGATCAATTTTATTCATTTTTATGAACGCACTTCACGCTTGACCAAAAAATTGACTTCGCCCACACTTGACCAAAAAATTGACAATACTAAAATTGTATTCACAAAAAAGACTTAAAGGTTCCAAAGACAGCTTGCTTGTATCTTCTATGGTTTCGGATTTCCGCATTCTGTCCCATTTAAAGAAAGCACTCTGTATATCCTTACACATAATATTATATATAATTTATGTTAGAATTTAGCTTAACTTTGCAATCGAATTCTAGTAGATACCTACTTACCTTGTGGATAATCTCCTGTTTAGACTTAAGATATACATACTTATAAAATGGTGTACCAAAAAATCAAGCACAAAAAATATCACTAAAATAAAAAATAAATATTAAATAAATATTAGACAACATCACATACGTTGCTATGATCCCAACGTAACTAGCTAAAGCACTTGTGTTATAATAATCCGAAAAAACGACGGTACGACAAACACCCAAACCCGAGACGATATAGAAAAGTTAGTTTCTATACTGACCCGGCTGCGGATCGAACCCGGGACCTCAGAGATGGCGAAACTATGAAAACCGGTGTGCAAGCCACTCGACCACGAAGGCCGTCATAAAAATTGACAATGGTCAGCTTTTTTTGTGATATAATAATAATAATGTCTTACCCTGGGATCTGGATGATGTGCAAGCAAGTCCGCTAATTTGGAGTCGTCTAGCTGCCTCGCGAGAAGCCTGCGAGGGTTCAGCAGCCACAGCCGCTCCGGCGCCATGGAATTCCAGAGCACGCAGGGGAACCATATCGCGACACCGATCTCCGCCAAACGGAAGACCAGGTCGTGCCAGTTGCGTGAGACTACTGGGACCCTATAAGTATAGATCAGAATAATAATTTGCCAGTCACCCACCAACCTGGTCTCAAACCAGGGAATTTACCTGTGTACTCGAGTAACGGATTCCACTGTGGAGCACTAATCAGCAAAAGTCAACCAGAATCAATTCATAAAAGTTATCTCCCAAATTGGTCCTTCTGGGAATCGAACCCGCGACCTAGTCGTACAGCTCCGACAGTGCAAACCATTGGATGATCACCGAGGTCGAGATCGTCTATTTTTGTAAAGTTTCAGTGTTAAATAATTATAATTTTTTATTAAAAAATACCGACTTCCAAAAGTTTGTGGATTTAAATCTATTTGTAAAGTTTTATTGAAATCAGTTGTCAGTTAACGGAAAGTGTGGGGATTCCAATAAACCAGATTTGATTTGATCCCACCTTAGCGGTGGAATATTTTCTTTAAATTTGAATGGGACAACCACTATGGTAACCCCTTTCCAACAACAACAAAAAAAAAAGAATCTTCGAAATATATTCGCAAGAGTCGGAGTAATCACGTAACATACACACAAAAAATATAGTCGAATTGAGAACCTCCTTTTTTTAAAGTCGGTTAAAAGTTATGCGTGTACGCTATGAATTAAGTGCATCTCAAGTACAGGCACCGTAGCAAGGATGGTGCCGGTTCCTGAAAACACAGGCATAATTTATACCAGTAGCATCTCAAGTACCGGTTACCGTGGCTGAAAATACCGATATCCCAAGCCGTGCATACAATGGATCGTCTTAAAATTTGAGCAAATTCAAAGCCAAGACAAAGTCAAATCATCTTTATTTCATAGGTAAGGAAATTACACATGAAATCGTCATATTGATTAAACTCTACTGGTCATTCTCAAAGCAGACTCGCCTGCGAAGAATGAGCAAGAAACTGTAGGAGTTGCTCTTTGTAAACATACATTTGAATACATTTACCATTGATTAAACTCTACTGCTCATTCGCAAGGCAGACTCGCCTGCGAAGAATGAGCAAGAAATTGTAGGAGTTGCTCTTTGTAAACATATTTACGTTTATTTCAAACATCTTAGATCGAGAATACCTGCAAGAGCTAAACCGGTCACTATCAAGGAATTTTGTCATCCAGTACGCAGAAGCTGAATGTTATAAAACTTTAGGATAAAGTTTTTGTTTCACTATACTTTTAAACTTCGCAAAAGGCAAATTTTGAATATCACCCACAATCTTATTATAGAAGCGTACTTGTCTGACCTTGACTTTATAAAGTCGACTGTCAAGCACAGCTACATTATTTTTATTCCTCGTATTAAAATGTTATGTCTGTCACTAATTCCAAAGAGCTTATCACGTATCCACTTACTTGGTCTTCCAGAACTCGCTAAGTGTTTCACTGGCGAGGAAACCAGCGATGAGAATGAGCATCAAGGCCTGGCTGATCAGTCCGAAGCGCGACTGGTGCAATTGGGACTGGTTCACACTGCGCGGATCCACTGTGCCCTGGTCGTTCGCCAAGTCCGTTTGTATGCCCTAAAGGTTTATATTTGCAACATGTCAAATGTTCAAGTAAGGAAGCGTTTATTACCGTGGGTACTTTAAAATAAGTTTTACATCTTGGTTTTTCGCGGTTAGCGTCTCAGCCAAACGAAATTTGAAAAAGGGGTTAGGAAGAGAGAGACAGAAAAAAGGGACCAGGCAAGTAAATATGAGATATAAATAAACAATTAGTATAAATATAGGAGAAATATTATATACTGTTATACAACAGCTAAATTCTTGTAAATTTCTATTAAAGATATTTAATATAACTGTGGGAATGATCTATGATGTCCATTACTATTAGAATGATTTCTGAGAATTGTGGAAATACCGTAATAGTCATTTGTGCGTTCACCAAAATACAGCGAGGAATCTAAAGCATGTTTAAAAAAGTTCAGTTCTTCAAGTATATGAAATTTCGTAAAATGGAGTTATGTAACTCATTACAGTGAACTTTTCATACTCTTTTATGGTGGAATCCAATAAGCAGATATATAAGACTACGGGCGCGTTTAAATAATAATAAATGCGACTATTTATTTTTGCAGTTTAAAGTGTGGTGGTTTGTAAATTTAATTTTTTTGTACATTTAATACTTGTTCACATATAGTACAACACGATTAAATGTCGTTCACGACTTTTTTGACGTTACGACGATAGACTGTCGTGACAATGGGAACAGCTTGAACGACAGTCGTCAGACGATAAATAAACGTTACGATAAAAATGTGACGACAGATAGTCGCAGCTCCCAACGATTATGTCGTGTAATGCCGATAAATTGACGTCACGATCTAGTGGGAACAGCTACAGTCACGATACGACACGACAGTCGTTCAACGATAAAATTAACATCCACGACACAGTCACGACTGATAGTCGTGATATGGGGACAGGCTAAACGCGACAGTCGTCTAAGGATAAATAAAACGTTATGACATAATGGGAACGCGCCCTCACAAGGCAACGATTAGGTTACAAACCCGGAAAAGTACATCAAAGGTACACTATGATGAGTTAGAGAACTCATTTAACGTAAATTTTAAATAATTCTATTCTGCGTGAAGCTCCAGAAGAAAAAATAGCATTTATTTACTTGATAAAATCATACAGTATCCAGTGTTGGGTCTACTTGTGAGTAAACATTTAGATCCCGTGTTAGAAACCCCGCTCTTCCATATTACATTTTCATACCCGTAAATATTTTAAATACTTATACAGTTTTTAGAAATTAAAAACTGTATAAGTATTTAAAAAATAGAAAAAAAAATAAACTAATATAGTTATAAAAGTAGATCTTTAGTGCGCGGTTGCGAGCGTCTTTTGTGTGTGGGGGAGGGAAGAGTTAAAGAGTAAATTACACAACGTACCTGCTTAGTGACCAAAGTATCCTGAATGTCGTCGCCATCTGCAGCCGAAGATGTGCCGGGACGCGGTGATATGATCGTGCACACTTTGGTCTCCTTCAAAAATTCTCCGCGCAGCTGGTGACAACATTTACATTTGTTTATTATTAAAAAATCGTTTACAATAGAAACTAACTAATATGGTAACGAGGGGTGGCTGAAAAGTAATGTCTTTTGACTATTTGTTTAAAATTCAAAAATAATACTGGCCGCTATCGTGACGCATTTCTTGACTTCTTTTTTGAAAATTAGTGACACTTTGTATATTACGTTTCGCTTTGCATGGACAAAATGGCGGAGGAAAAAAAAATGTTGAAAAATGGCAACAACTTCTTTTTTTTTTTAGATTCTTTCTAACGTTTAATGTCCCGCTTAACGTTGCTTGTAACAAATATAATAAGTGCATAAATATATTTTAAAATGGACGTCTATTATTTTTATTTCATACTTAGGTAGATTACTTTTCAGTCGCCTCTCGTGGGCTGAATTACAACTTCGAGATATCGTGCTGTTGATTATGAACTCGATCAGTAGAACTAAATTTAAAAAATAAGACGGCAATGTCAAGGACTTTTGAGTCCTTTTTGGTAAATAAATTGGGATCAACAGAACGAAAAAAATCATAACCAAGTTTCTTCAAAATTTCTCCAATTTAGCTTAATTGTCGAGTATCTACTATTTCGGAAGTTAAGGAAAGTTCCTTGTAGAACTGAGTACATGGGAATAAACCAAATTTTCAACTTTAAAAAACCCACTAAAAGTTGAATCTCCAATAAAAATGATTATGTAGAGATTTAAGGCTTTCGCGATGGCGATACATTGGAAATGAAACTTTTTTTTCGGATTTAAATAGCGTATATTTATTTTTTCAAACAAACCAACGTTTTGGCTCTTCACAAGTCTTAAGGTCACGGCTTAATAATAAAAAAATAGTCTCTAATATTATATCGCTGAAGGAAACAAACATAAAAAAAACTTGCATATGGGAATATTCCAGAACAATAGCAGAACATGAAATTTCACTATAAATTTTCAAACTTCTCGAAAAATCTTCAAATCTCGGAAATTGCAAATGAAATATAGGGACGATAAAATTGCGTTATCGTTGTAGCTGTAAAACAAAGCATGCAATGATTTTCCCAATTAATTGTTTTTTCATGGCATACCTACCAAACTAGCACGAGTTCATAAAAAACTCTTTTGATAACGAAACATATAAGAATGAAATAAAGGCCGGTAAAATTGTAAAGTGTAACTTCTAGAGATGGAAGACGTCAGTAGAGTCTACGGAGCTAGCCTTTCTAAGGTGAATATAACGATTTCGTTTCGAAAAATTACTTAAGAAAAATGAACAGTCAGATCTGGAGAACAAACGTGGTTCGGTATCTGGTTCTAAATTTGATCATATATTGACATCAGGTTCTTATTTTGGGCCTCACATAGACCACAAAAGTATAGGTAATTCTTTTCCTGTAAGTCTGGCGCACCCTTGGCAACAATTAGCGAGCATCGCACGCTGATTGGCAAATCCTTTCACCGCCATGACAAGCATTATACCTTACCTTGAAGTAGACTTCGACTCCATAGATGAGAAAGAAAATGACCACGATGAAGAGCAGCACGGCGTAGCAGCCGTTGAACACGTGCTGGTAGAAGGTCTGGAACATGACAAATATTGTATGAGTACAACTTATTTTAGGTAACATAGCACACGGTATTAGTACAATATGAAAACGGTTGTTTCTCAATTGAGAGAACTTCGGTTCCTAGAACCCTGGTGGCGACATATACATACGTATCTGGTTATCTAGTATACACTTCCACACAGATTTCTGATTTCCCAAACCAGGCGTCGCAATCTACTTCGACTCTGTTGCCGACCACGAGTGGGTTAAAATTAACCCACTCGTGGTAGCTTCCGCCAACTATGTTCCACTCAGGAATCATCCTTATGGCGCATTCCCATTATGTCTTAACGTTTTATTTATCGTTGGACGACTGTCGCGTCTAACCTGTTCCCATATCACGACTATCTGTCGTGTCTAGCTGTTCCCATTATCGTGACGACAATTTATCGGTTCACGGCAGCCGTCTTGTCGTTTGCACGACAGAATCGTTTGAAGCTGCGATTATCTATCGTCACATTATTATTGAGACGTTTTATTTATCATCTGACGACTGTCGTTCTAGCTATTCCTATAGTCACGTGAGTCTGTCGTCGTTACGTCAAAAAAGTCGTGAACTACAGTTAATCGTGTTGTTCTATGTTCTATTGTTCTACAGTTCTACAGATTTTTTTTAATAATGCACACACTCAACATAGCCCTGCACTAGGGAACCCTGTGTCGCGGGACACACACATAGACAACCACAAATTACACCCAAACTCACGAGAGAAATAAATGTAGGCCATACAAATATTTCTCCCGAGCCGGGAATCGAACCTGGGACCTCTGCATGGCAGTGGTATGTGGGCATGGTACCCGTTCGGCCACGAAGGCAGTCAACAAAGTATGTGTGAACAATTTCATTTAAATATACAAGACACGACACTTTAAACTGCACGACTATCGTCACGACATAATGGGAACAGGAAAGTTTATGATGACCCAATGACCCCATTACTCTAACTACAAGGGCAGACCGCAATACAAGTGCACTACACATTGAATTACCGCCCAGAAGAGCCCTCCCAATTCCACGTGTGCCAATTCTCCCCTACAACACGTCCTTGTCCCATGTACAAAAGTCTTTCAACTGTCCTACATGCAGCTATTTTGCTACAAGGCGATGTGGAGAAGACATCCCTATACGTGGATTTCCTGAACCCGAGCATGAAAAATCGCTTGTATCTAGTAACAATAATACCATAGAGGACTCGCAGTCTAACGTGAATATGGCGTGTAGAAATAAAAAATCTGTGGAAGGTGAACCGGTATCTAGCCTCAAAATTAATGAGGTATTGAACGACCCTAAGCGTGACTCTCCCACAGCGATGCAGTCTTTTGATGCCGATGCTCTGGTACCCAGTCAGATGATGCTTCAATTTCAGCAGATGTTTATGGAACTCACAACTAACATAAAAGCTCGCTCTGATTCAATTGGTGCGTGCCGTGAAGAAATGGCTGGACTTCGCTCAGAATTTACTGACGTAAAGGGTGACGTAAAAACATACAACGCTTCGAGAGCTACGAGACAGAGATCACAGAGCTTCGTGAGGAAATTAATGATTTGCGATCCCAGCTCAATCATCGAGACCGAATGCAAGTATTGAACAACATTGGAATAGCAGGTGGTAATGAACATAACGGTGAAAATTTAGTTAATAAAGTTACGCGTTAACCTGGACAACAAAGACATGGACTACGTGACTAGAGCGGGTCGACGATCGAGGGATGAAAACAATACGTCGAGTCGACCTTGCTCTATCATTGTGCGCTTTACAAGACGCGCGCCGCAAGAACCCGCCGCAACCTGACTACTGATCAAATGGACTTACCCGATACGCCTACTGCTATCTATATAAAAGAACATTTAATCAAATTTGATCGCCGACTCCACGGGAAGGCTAGAAGCGTAGAGCGAGAGCGTGAATATAAATACATGTGGCGAAAAAATGGCCAAATCTTTTTACGAAAGACTGATGGAGGCACTGTCTATCGTATTCAGTCAGAGGATGATTTATTTCGACTCTAAAACAAAATCTTTTTTGTTTATTCATTGTAAGTACAGATTAGTTATCTTATCTAACCTCATAAAATATCGGTGTTTTTTCCCGTACTATTGTGTAATACTCTGTATTGTTATGTCATCTTCTCTTGTAGTAATGGAAAATTTGAAAAATATTGTTTATAAATATGTCGAAATGTTTGTTGTCTATGAAATACAAGGTGCTACTGTGAAAAAATGCAATTATAAAACTAGGCGGAAAGATCATAAATATTACCGGGAAAATATTTATGAAAGTCTTAGGTTTTACTATTTAGTTTATATTTTTTTTATACTAGCCTTATCTCATCGTACCGCACATATCTTTTTAAATAATTTATTATTGTCATACTTATGTAATACAACACCATTAACATCAATCTCTTTCTATAATTTAATTACTTATTTTTCTACTAGTATTTTAGTATGTCGACATGGTGTTGCATAAAAAAAACTAATTTACAATTAGCCTGTATAATGCCCAATCACTTAACACTTGTGGTCATGAGTTTGTAGTGGCGGTGGAAAGTCGTAACCCTGACATTGGTTGTAGCCATAAATGAATCGTGTCTGAGGGAGGGATGTGATGCATTGGCTCCTATTATTCCTTTGTATAAGTTTAAAATGCGTCCGCGTCCGCGTCCGCGTGAAGTGAAAGAAGGACGTGGAAAAGTGTAGCCTTTTACATACACGAAAATGTTAAAGCTACGGTCTTAAAGCATCCTACTTCTTCTGTAGAACAATTTTGGCTACGTGTAAATGTGAATGGTTTTCGCTTGGCTGTGGGCACAGCCTACCGCCCTCCATGGCAATCTGTGTACTTGTTTGACGCTATTGCAGAATCAGTAACTTATTTTAATTATTTCGATAAAATCATACCATTAGGGGATTTCAATATTAATCTATTGGATAGTAATAGTTTAAATTATCGTAAATTTTAATCTTTTACTCAAAGTTGCGGATTGTTGCAGGTAGTTGATGGACCAACACATTATACTGAAAACTCTGCAACATTGATCGATGTAGTATGCACAGACTGTGTGATAAAAAAGTGGATTTGGATAGTGTTTCAGGGCTCACTATGGTCACTATGGTTAACGTAACCCTTAACATAAAGGAAGATAAATTTAAACCTAAATTTATTACTTATAGACTTATAAAAGATATAAATTTGGATAAATTTAACGTAGATTTATTAAATTATGGCTTCCTAAACATTAATTCGTCATGCACTGTAGATGATATGGTCGACTCCTACACTAGTAAAATTTTGCAACTTTACGATTCTTACGAACAATCCTTTTAAAACATAAATACTCCGCGGGTAACTCCTCATACTAAACTTATTATTAATCTGTGTAATAAAGCTCGTTGCCGATTCCATCGCACCCGACTCGACACTCATAAGGATTATTATAAAAGCCTCAAAAAACAAGTTAACATAGCTATGCTCTCTAAAAAACGTGCATATTTTAACCAACGTATAAATAGCTGCTCCAACGACCCCAAGAGGCTCTGGAAAAACTTAAAGAGTGATGTTCTTTCTTGTAATAAACGATATGAGACTTTGCCACCTCAAATTTCTAATCCTGAAGAAATAAACAAACATTTTGTAACCCTCCCTGTATTGACGCAGTTCCACTTCCCGATTTGGCATTCTTTAAGCAGAATAAATACAACAGTAGTATTTTACTATACTGACTTACTCGATTTTTCACGAGCGTTCGACTCTATCAATATCCCGCTACTGCTTGCCAAACGTACATACTATGGTTTTTGACACAGCCACAGCAAAATGATTCAGTAGTTACTTGACTGCTAGGACTCAAATCGTCACAGTTCAGGAGTTGAACGGCCATATCGCCAGATCTTCTGTAAGGAATATGCATAGAGGCGTGCCACAAGGATCGATATTTGGACCCATTCTTTTTGTTTTGTACTCTGCGGATATCATAAAGAATGTGAAATACTGCAAGTGCCATTTTTATGCGGATGATGTCCAAATCTATATTCATACGAGTCCACAGGATTTAAAACTGTCCCTTTCCAGGATAACTCCGATCTTGATAGTATTGCCCGATGGTCAAA
>NW_020653391.1:5136939-5145157 GCF_003589595.1 Hyposmocoma kahamanoa | reverse complement strand
CCACAAGGATCGATATTAGGACCCATTCTTTTTGTTTTGTACTCTGCAGATATCATAAAGAATGTGAAATACTGCAAGTGCCATCTTTATGCGGATGATGTCCAAATTTATATTCATACGAGTCCACAGGACTTAAATCTGTCCCTTTCCAGGATCAACTCCGATCTTGATAGTACTGCCCGATGGTGAAATCATAATGCTTTGATTCTAAATCCAACTAAATCTAAGTTTATGGTTCTGGGTTCAAAAAACCAGGTTGTAAGCATTCTTTCACACAATCCTAGGATTAGTATTCTTGGATCATCCGGTCGAATTTGTTTACCAAGCCAAAAATTTAGGTGTCTCTGTGGACAGTGGGTTGCGATTTGTGAGTCATGTAGAGTCCATTGCCAGATCTCGCCTCTTTCGACTAAAGGTATTATATAAAACTCGTCATTTACTCAGTGAAGATATTAGATTAAAAATATGTGAATCTCTTATTTTATCAAAATTGATTATGTTGATACAGTTTTCGGTCCCTGTCTTTTCTCTACTTAAAAAAATTAATACGTGTTCAAAACGCCTGCATTCGTTTCTGTTACAAAATTCCACCGAGGAGTCACATAACACCTTTGCTAAACCACCACGGTATTCTTAATATGGAATCTAGAAGGACTTTGCATTTTTATACTTTGATGCACTCTGTTGTTAGATACAAATGTCCACCTTATCTATATGCCAAGTTAAAATGGCGGACTTATTCCTATAATTCACGCTGAGTTAATAGTTTTTTATTGGTAACGCCATTCCATAAAACAAGAGCCTTTGAGGGTAGCTTCCGGTATCAGGCATCTAAACGCTGGAATAATCTGCCTCCACCACTTAGACAGCCAATCCCAAAATTCGCATTTAGAAAAAGTATGAAAAATCTATTGATAGAAAACCAGCGTATGCTCTGATGCCGGATAACTAACCTAACCTAACTCTTGCCTTCTAACTTATTTATATTTATGTATATTTACTTGTAGCTTTATATGTACACATGTATCACACGTGTATTGTAAATGTGTAGTGTGGCATAAAGCAGAGGATACACAGAGCATGTATCATTTCCTTAGGTCTCAGCCGACGCTGAAACAGGAACGACTGAAAATCAGCGTCTGTCTCGCCCGAGATAGACTTATTGCTGAGCCGTATCCTTTTCTTCTTTTGCGCCACTATACACACTTACTAATTTAAAATCACGCAGCCATTTGTTGCTTTAGTGTTAAGTATTAGATTTAAGTGCGTATAGTGACTCAATTTAATGAACAAACGTTTTTCTTTCTTTCTTTCTTTCTTTTTAAGTACAAAATGTTACTAAAAAGAACAGAGATTCATTTAATTCAGTAACGCTGCCTGAGCAATGCCTAATTTTACAGTTATGGTCAAACAAGATTCCGGAAAAAAGGCGATTTATTAGTCAAGCTTCTATGTAAAATCACAGTGTTGGTCGTCGAGGGGCCCAAGCTATGAGTTGTTCTTTGTCAATAGATATTTATTGATATTAGTTTGCACAGGCAGCATTTGCTCTTTACTGTCAAGGGGATCGTCCATTTGTTTCACAGTTTGCAGATCATAAAAATTTGCGTTATATAAATATTGCAGCACAAAAACAATATCTCCTTTAAACAGAAATATCACTTATTCAATTTTAAATTGATTTTCAGAAACCTTAATGGCCATTTCCCGAAAGTTAGTTTTTCGTTTAGTGACGGTATTGGTTTCTCCGCGCGACATATACCTATACACAAGATCTTAAATTACCAATATGCACACATGTGGTATATTCATAGAGTGTTAAAAAAGTACGTTTGAAATGTAATGAGCTGACTCCACTTGTGATACCAAACTCTTTCTAAATTGATGTCCCATTTTTTATGATACCAAGTTAACTAACGACCTTCTTTGTATAACATCCTGTATATACACCACTCAAAAATGCGTAGTGGTGTTATGCGTCAGATACAAGAACTGTGATTTATATACACATACTGTGTCATAACATAAGAGTAAATGTGTGTATTTGATTAAAAATTTAACACGATAATATTAATCTCAGAACTTCAAAGAATTTTAAGTTATATTGATATTGCTATTATTCGAAGAATTATGACTAAGGCAGTAATAGGTAAATATTTTCTTCTTAACGGACGACGTGACTTAACACCTGCGCGCTTAAGGATTTAATGGCGCCTACCTATGGTGGTCGGCGGAAATACCGATGGAGGGACTAAGTCAGAAGACTTTCGGTGCTCGGGTTTCTTCTTAGAGAAAAGCTTAAGGAGACTGGTATCATGACTGTGGCATCACAGTACATTTATTCAAATATTTGATACGCCCGTAAAAATATATATAATTTCATTAAAAAAGAAGATATCCAAAATATTAACCTTAGAGCTAAGTCTAAACTCATGGTACCACGATTTCGTTTAACCAAGGTAAACGTCTCTTTTATGGGGAACTGTATAAGTTTTTACAATAACATCCCGGAGCATAATATATTAAGATTATCATTTCCAAAGTCTAAAACTTACATTAAAAATATTTTAATTGAAAAGTCAAAACATAAAATTTAAGACTACGTGTTAGATAAAAGTGTACGGAAAGACACCATGGCTCTACATTCCACACAAATTTGATTCAAAGTGTATTACCATTCCATTTAAGTACATTTGTAAAGAGTAATCCCTCGAGTTTCTTGCTCGTTATTCTCAGGGAAGTCTAGTGAACGAGCAGTAACTTAAAAATTACGGTTTTGTCAAGTGTTAATTTATTTTACCTATGGAAAAAAACGGTTATTTGATTTTGACTTCTTGAAGAGATTGCATAAGACAGCGCGCGCTAGCGCCATCTCGTATCGGAGGCCAAAACCCACTTCGGGTAGGTGAGCTAGCAGAGTAAATAAGTAACAGTAAAATAAACATGAATGTCGAAAGTTCGCAACACTTGGAAAAGTGTGAAAGTCCCCAATCCGTTGACTCTGCATTGACTCTCCCCAAAGAAGACCCGTGTCCAGTAGTTGGACGTATGGATATGATATTGTTGTTGTATGACGTGTCTCGATTAGCTACAATCAAAACATCACAAAACAGTAAATTTAACTTAAGGCTATAATAATATTACCGTGTTATTTAAAATATTTCAATATGAAGGTGTGCGCGATGTTTTTAAATTTAGATATTATAGATAGTATATCGATAAGAAAAAGCTATTAAAAAATTCACGAAGAAAACAAGAATATAGAAACGGAGCAAACGGATATTGATTAAATAACTGAAGAATAATAACAATAATAATAATAACGCACACACTCAACATATAACAATGTGCCGTACCCGCCTTCTGTGTGTTTCACGCTCTAGAGACTTTTTGAACAGTAAACAGCCGCGGCTGTCGGAGCGCGAGCGAGTAATGTGCATCAGCACACTCAAATTATGTATTTTGGAACATGGTATGATAAGACAAGTACGGTAACTCCATATGCTTGGGAGAGCCAAGTTCCTTCTCGGTTCCAGTATATACTATGTAGCTTTATTACGTTCATGTGAATCGTGAAATAGCCAAGAAACGAGTTATATTGTTTGACCCGGAATTGGTGCTGTATTGTAATGTTGACTTTTGACACCAATATTCGTGGTTATTAGTAAGGGACATCGTACGTAGATAAATATTATCGTTGGCCTTGAACGGGGATGATGGCCGACATGTCTGACAATTTTGACTGTCACCTTACCTACTTCTGCCGCCAAGCAGTAATGTGAGCATTACTGCGTTCCGAATTAGAAGAGAAGGTGCTGGTGAAATTACAAGCAAGGGACTTGTCAACTTATGTCACAGGGTGACGGGCACAGTGGTAGTGCCCATAAAATCTTTGCTATTTATAGCTCCGAATGGCACTGCAACTGTACTACTGTAACTGTAACTGCACACGACTTGTTCGTCCCGTCACTTGGTATTATAAAAAAAAACAATACATTGCCAACACGTTGGTCAATGAATGTGGTGCTTTAGTTATTAGTTTGAAATTATTAACGAGAGGCTCTTGACTCGGTTGAATGCAGAGCCAGGAGCCTTATTGGCAACGATAAGTTCGAAACTAAATTTCATAACTTAGTCCACCTAATGTACTTCGGTGAGTCTGCCCATGAGCTCCATCAACTCATTCCTTCCTTTTACCATCTGACAATCAGATGTACGGCGGGATCAATATTCCCCTCAGGCGTAATAAGCGCTTTTCGTCAACAGCTCAGTGGCATTCTCAGCCTGCGATTGTTTCCGAGCACATACAATCCTCGTATTTTTAGGGCGCATTTACCTATTCGACACGACTTTCATCGCGCTCACTCCGCGCGGAGTCTGCGTTGCCGACCGCGTGCAGTGCGTCTAACCGTCATGGCAAAATACGTTCTATTTATTTAGCTTTTACGTTTTAACTTAAATGAGCGTCACGGGTACGCGGGCGAGACTGGCTTGAATTTGGTCTACGGTCTACTTTAACGGTTTTATTATTCAGATGAATTTAAATGTTGTCTAGTAAATAGAATTCAGGTTCGCTATTAATGTACAGGAAGGAGTGGTAACTGGGCGGTCGCCGCGCGGCGGCCGCGCGAAAATTCTCCTTGAGTAACTGGACGCTTAAGGTGCGTCTGAATAGGCGTCGTGTGGACAAGTTCGTTCCAACGTAGATACTATCTTTGCTCCAGGGCTAGATAGTGATCCAGAGCAAGTCCATTTAATTAAATAAATAATTAAGTCCAAGTATTCAATACTAACTTACCTTTGTCAAGTTCGAATCAAGATTTTAGTAGTTAACGTTTATTATGATTATTAATACAAAGATCGAGCACTCAAAAGAAATTCCTTCGATGCGGCCGGATTCGAACCGACGTCTTCTAGCATACCGTGCCAGACGCTATACCAACTAAGCCACCGAACGAACCAGCGGGCCTCACGAATTCTTTCTATGTGCTTGCGTCGTGTCTTTGTATTTAGCGCCATCTATGAGAAATCTATGAAAGATTTATCACCCAGTTAGTACCTTTACGGCTACCAGTCCTTGCGAGAGATGTCGCTATTCGCTATATTTTAATTTTTTCTTGAATTGATATTCAATAATTTTTTGTGAAATTACTCCACTAGTTTGTTATAATTATTAATACAAATTTCTGAGTGTTCGATCTTTGTATTAATAATATAATAAAATAACAAATAAAATAACAAACTAGAGGAGTAATTTCACAAAAAATAATTGAACATCAATTCAATAAAAATTTAAAAAGTTAACGTTTGGTTAAAACCTATGCACAGGTACTGTATTGTTTATTTTATTATATATACTTATTCATTATGTGGTTAAAGACAATATATTTAATACGTTTTGCTAATAATTTGTGGTTTACTCTTACAGTTTTATTGAAGAAGAACGTTTATATGTCGTGTCTAGAATTCTAATATGGTCTTTTATGGGCTTTGTTTAGGCTCTTCTCACCGTTGTTTGCGCTCGCTTGGGTTATCTCTCTTTGTGTGTATAATTGAATGAGTGTATTAGTAATAAATGTTGCTGGTGGTAAGGATTCGCTTAAGCCAAACTCGCCTGGGTAAATATCACTAACTTATAAATGTATTTTTTTTTCTTGCTGAGTTCTGGATTAAAGGGTAGACGCGTACTATTTTCAGTCACATCACTGGTTAACATTAGGTGAGATTAAGGCAAAGCGTACGTCAATTTTTCAATAAAAACAAAAAATACGTGTAAGAAGTAAAGAAACTTAAGGTGGATTTCCACGACACTTTACCGATTTGTACGACCTAAGCCCGTAGTGGCATGGACTCGGATGTATGTAGCGAGTTCTACTCATCTTGATGAATATATGTCGTACGCTTTTATAATAAAAAAATCCTGTTAATATTCATACGGAAGTATGATGAAACCGCGCCAATCTGGGGGCCTACCACAACCTCTTAAAACAATATTACTCTAACCTTACATTGACTTTTCGTACCATAACGCGCTTAAAGTAAGCTTACTGTAATGTTAAAATATGACGTTTTATTGGCAGCTTTGTGACTATTCATTCACTCCGTTCGTACTATGACGCGACTTTAACATTAGAGTAATATTGCTCTTATGTCAAATTTAGTATATATAATTTATAGTTACACGGATGCAATGGAAACAATATTATTTTCAGTTTCATTGTCTTATTATTGAGTTTTACTGATTAAAAGTTAAGTTGAACTTATTTATTTACATATATCTCTTCAATATTTTGTTTATTTTTTATTTAGTAGCACATATTATTTCGTATAATTATTACAGCGCCATCTATATGCTCCTTGGCGAAACTAACAGTTGACACTAGATATAGTTCCAAATTCACAACGTGCCTACCAAGACTCAGCTAGTTTTATTTATTTTTCTTCATGAAAATGCGGAATAATTATTGAAAACGTAATTTTAATAGATTTTATTATTACATATTTTTCTTTTTTTTAACTGTCAAAATTCTCTGGATGTAAATAACATTAAGAACTTAAACAATATACTACGATAAGACGATTCGGAACATCAAAAAAGAAAGAGATGGCATTATATACTTCAAATAGCGTTATCTCTTTCCTATTTTTAGTAAGGAATAGAGAATATTGGGAAATCATTCGTTCTTTCAATCACTTTTGCAATAATACTGTACTTGGTTGACAGGTTCGTCATGGTACGAATATATAAGTAATATTATAATAAGCTTAATTTAAGCTTACATTGAAATAAGATTGTTTTTGGAAAGGAAATGGTAGGCCCCCAAGAAGCGCACATTGAAATATAGGCGCTCCATAAGCTTTCGGCATTGCGTATACGGAGCGTACCCATGTCACACCGCTACCGCTTCGACAAATCAGGAAACGGCCTTAGACTCATCTGATTAGTAGAGCACCATTCCTGCAGTCTATTTACATCAGCTTGCAACAGAGACACATCTACATGAGATTCAATGACTCTCGCGAATTTCAAATCGTCTAAATATAAATGTTAGACAATATCACATACATTGCTGTGATCCCAAAGTAAGTAACTAAAGTACTTTTGATACAGGAATCGGAAACAACGACTGCACCAGAAACACCCATACTTTTCACCCAAACACTCTGTATAAGATACTTTACTACTATGTAGTGATTGATACATGACTGGGGTTTTATGTACATAAGATATTAGCAGAATATTTAGCACATACGTCTATTATGTTCGGTGTTCGGTACATGTTCAGTACATATTTAGTACACTGTCGAAGTACAACATACTGCTTACAGTTCAATATCCAAACGCAATAGTAATCTTAAGGCTAAGTGGATAGTACTCGAGTATATCGTTACAATTACAAAATAATAATACTAGTAAAATGTAAAATACATTTGAACATATTTCAAATCACATAATAGGTATATGTAATAGCTGTAGAGGTCCTTGTGAAAGAGTTCGTCCAGGGAAGTACTGCTACCTTACCTATTTCTGCCGCCAAGCAGTAATGATAGCATAACGGCGCGTAATATTCGCATAATTCGTCGTGTCTGCAACAAAAAAGACGAGAATGGCCTTGTACACGACAAGAATTTTGTTGGACCTAGCCATGAAAATATGTCGTGTTTGTTGCAGACAAGAAAATGATGAGTATGTACACGATACAAATGCTTTCGGATACACGTGTATAGGGTAAACGTGTCAGTGCACTTCCAAGTAGCTGTCGTTTTACTACCGACTGTGTGAAGAAATATGTTTTGTTTATGTATGAAGAGATATCTTTTATTAATAAAGAATTTAATAAAGAAATATGTTGACTACTAATAAAAAAAATGGTGATTGCAAATTATATGTATAGAATAATAAATATTTCTCTCCATGCCTCAAAAGTACGTCGTTTATCTTTATAAATCTCCAAGGTTTTGTCCCACAACCTCTACTAAACTTATAAGTAAATCATGCATTTTATTAGTCGAAATAAAATTAGTGGTGCAACAGTGGAACTTTGCAACACCAGTCCACTCGCATAAACGTTCGTTTATTGACAATGCGCCCCATACAATAACGGCAGAGTGCGTCGAGTCGGGGGTAGACAAGATTTTTTTCTTGTCCGGCGCCGAGGCTGTGTACACAGTTCGTGTGTAGAAACGACACGAATTCTTGCATAGACCCGGCGACTTT
>NW_020653391.1:5116673-5136539 GCF_003589595.1 Hyposmocoma kahamanoa | reverse complement strand
GAAACTATAACGAAATTAACATCAGGGGCACTCTCCAGAGCAATCAGACCTAAACCAATTCAAAAACTCATAGATATCATAATATAATATGGTCAGTGTTTTGTAGAAAGGGCGAGAGCGCCATTTTGAAATTTTATTTAGTTTTTCACGACTATTAAAATCCTAATCAAATAAATTGAACCTAATTAAAACCAAAACTCAATTTCAAAACAGGACGTAACTATTTTAAAACCGTAGTTAAAAACTAAAACATGGACCTCTGAAAAACTTTTCGAAATGTCGCTTCCGCCCTTTCCACACAACACTGACGAATTGTGATCTCTGCGGTGATCACCAACTGGTCGACCTTTTATTACACTGTATACTTTACTACTATACTATGATATTTCTAAGACCGAGGTTTTATGTACATAAGGATATTAGCAACATATCTAGCACATATTCGTTACGTCTTCGGTCATCGGCAATCTTGAAGCGAGCTTTATTTTTTTATAATATCAAGCATGTCAAAACAGAGAGTTCTGTGTGGATAGCCAGTGTCAACAGACGTGCTACGATTTTCGAGGTTTTACGCGAGACAATTGACACGACCATAACGTACAAAGCGAAAATGGCGGACTGAGTTCAGTCCATCGGCTCTATCAGCTCAACTTTGCGATACCACGCGAACTGTTAGCACGCGTGTCACACAAACTAAGCACTTCTATAGTATTTATTGTTCTTTGCGCTACCCTAATGTTAAGCAACTGTGATAATAGTAATCAACAAATAATAATCGTGGCCTTTTTTCAAAGTAAATAGACTCGCTCTTGACCACTACCTAGCCCTGGGGCGAAGACAGGGTCTACGATGGAACCAGCTCGCTCAGAAGATGCCTAATCAGTAGTACCTTAGATACTCGGTTTGTATGTGCTCGGAAACACAAACGAATGGCTGACAATCAAAATAATTACTTGATGTCAAACTGTAATATGAGTACGTGACTAATTCGGAATCGACCTCCGGAGAACAATCCAATGATGATCTTACCTTCTTCTCAGCAGAGGTGTCAGCGACGTTGGTGGTGACGACTTCAGCGGCAAGAAGCGAGTAGCTGATTAAGTTGAAGGTCGCGAACGCCAGAAACGACTTTGAGAGGAATCTGGGCCGCTCCCAGCGGATGTCGCGGAGATGGAACACCTGATGACAAAGAAAAATTGTTACAGAAACGTTTAATTTTGTTAAAATGTTTTTAGTATACCCCAATAGAAGAGGAATCTTTATTTTCCCACGCTCCTAACACAACGGTTCCTCTATTTGTGCTACACAACTGACGTACATAATGTGACAAAAAACCTCCTCCATTTGACAAAGATATTTCATTTTCTTTCGCAACTCATCAAGCCATCAAAAAATGATAAATTTATATGGGTGTACCGATTTCTATACATGTTTTGTTTTCTTTTTTCAATTTTTATTTTTATTAAGTGTTGTAATAAACCTATTTTATGCAATACACTTCTATAATCAACTATACTCATTTTATAGTTCTCTAAAAATCCGCTAGATGGTATGGACCCATTTTATTTAAATTTTGCATCGCGGTGTTAAGATTTCTCCCTTAAATTGTTACTACCTCGACCGAATTTTGATTATGTGAGACACATCGGTACTATAAATTTGTTCCTAGGAGTCAAGTTCCTGGTAGGAACGACTGCCCGAGTCTACCTGATAGTTAAAATGTAAACTTTTTATATTGTACCATAAGTACCGCTGATTAACCTGGCATTTTAAATAAAACTTACGAGCACCGGTCTGGTAGCTTTTTACTCAAATTGCTGACATTATTTCAACGTCAAAGAACCCCCCGTCTAAAATGTAGAATTAATTGTCCCAAGTAGGTAATAAATTTACTTAAGTAGGTTTTTTATAATATCAAGTGACGGGACGAACAAGTTGTGCGCGTGATGGTAAGCTACACGCCTGTCCATAACAGTTACAGTGCCACTAAGAGCTTTAAATTGCAAAGATCTGAGGGGCACTACCACTGAGGCATAAGTTGACAAGGCCCATGCGCCTGTAATTTCACCAGCACCATTACCCTTCAAAACCGGAACACAGTGATGCTGATATTACTGCTCGGCGGCAGAAATAGGTGTAGGCCGCATCTGTGTGGCCCGAGTATAACACATTTCTATATTGTTTTAAAGATAACAGTTTTAGGGTCGCCTCACTTGACACAGCTAGGCGATGCAACGCTGCGATGCATTAAAGCCTTAATTATGGAAACAAAATTAATTGTCAGGTCTCTTGGAACACTGGTCACGATAAAGGTCTCAAAACAATACCAAGTTCAATATTTACCAGTACTGTAAACATGATTGTTTTCAAACTCGACCAGACGTTAACTCTAATCGATAAGCATGTAACTCTAATGGCGGATTGCGTGACTTACGCCTCCTTTAAGTGTTAGGAAATGTAGAATTTGGCAATTAAAACTGGATAATTCGTTCTTAAACCTTCAAGATTAATTTCTAATCTTGTAACTAAGTAGATAAGAACGATTACTACCGAACCCGGGTATATGCCTTTAAATTTAATTTCTAGATTACGTACATTAGTAAAAGGTTTAGTAACAATCTCGCTAAAGGCAGAGAATAAAAAGTAAAGAGAAAGGTGTCACTCTCCGCCCCTTTTATTGATGGTCACATTAACGGAACGGCAACAAGGCTGTCAGTGAGCCGTGCGCTAAGAACGATTTTGATGTTTAAAGTTAGAATTCAATATAATGCCATTTCAGATAGATTAATTTCAAACAGATTATTTACAGATTATTATCTCATTAAAAGAAACTATTTTAGTGTGGGTATTTTATCATAGTGTTATTCTTCTGTTTAGTCTTTTGTTTAAGCTACTTTTGTTTAAACTTACAAAGTCACTGTGCACGTAAAACCAGAAAAATAGTTCAAGAAAGTGATGGATAACTTTACTACTTCATACACACATTTGCGTGTGTGCAGACAGAGCCTTGTTGTACATAGTAAGTAAATAAGTTTCTACCATTGTATCGAGTGTCCGGGGTGTGCTAAATAGTGTATGGAAACGTCGTGATGAAACGTACACGTCGAAACAGGTTTTAAAAAGGAATGTTATATGAAACCCGTGCATCGTAGTGCAACGCATAATGGGTTGATAACAATGTTTTCCAGCAGTAAAGCTCTTTGTGAATGAATTCGTCCGGCGAAGTACTGCCACAACAATATCTAGCGGTATAATCGAAACAATGTTGTAAGACCTTTCCATATTCATATACTAATTATAAACATAATCGGTTGATAATTTAGACTCTCTCACGTCTGCTTGATACATAGAAAACACTTAGCCCCAGCTGCTTATGGTAATACAAATGGTTCTCATGACTGTAAAGTGTACATAATTACGTCATCCTACGTACGAACGGTTCTTACGAGCATACTAATATGACTCAAACGTATTTTTGTCAAACCCTACAAGCTAATATTATTTTTAGAAATCTGCCGTACAAATAAAATCACAAACGCGTAAAATAGATAATTGGCTATATAAGGTCGAATATGGTTCGCGGCTTTTGTTTTCTCAACGTTTTTTGCGTAAATAACGTTTTGTAACGTGTTCTCTGAAATAGGCTGAGTATGGGTCATTTACTAGAAGAAGGTTTGCTGTGTTAGCCGTAAGTATGGTGTATATCTACCTACCTTTAAACTTTGTAACAGCCCCATATCTTTCTATATTAGTTTTGAGTACGGTGACCTTAGAGTATAGATAGTAACAGTGAAAGCTCCTTGTGAAAGAATTCGTCCAGGTTGGTACTGCCACAAGCAGTAATGTCAGCACATGGGACTTAACTACTTATGTCTCAGGGTGACGGGTGCAGTGGTAGTGCCCCTCAGATCTTTGCAATTTAAAGTTTTAAGTGGTACTGTAACTGTTATGGACAGGCTTGTAGCTTACAGGCGCCCGACTTGTTAGTCCCGTCACTTGATGTTATAAAAAAATACGAGAAGGGCATAATATATAACATGTGCGCGCACAGGAACCTTATAATTTCAGGTTCTGACCCCAGGTCAGTCAGAGTACAAAGTTGTCACAGACCTCTGTCACTTGACTTTATCCGGTTCTCGAGAGGCTAGTACCTCGGGTGAGCCGCCCCGGGTTAAATTTTGTAACAGTAATTTTTTTATGATACCAACTGACACGACGAAGAAGTCGTGAGCCTGGTGGAACGCGACACGCCTGTCCATAAAAGTTGTAGAGCAACTCAGAGCTTTAAATCGCAAAGATCTGAGGTGTCACCCTGAGACATAAGTTGACAAGTCCCATGTCCGTGTAATTTCACCAAATTACAGGCACAATCATGCAAAATAGCTACACTTGTGTGTTCAACATTTTTGATTGTTGATTGTTCGAAGCTGGGCCCAATCAACAACCCTCTAGGATGCCTCGTAGAGAGGCGAAACACATATCGGGTATATTTGTAGTGGTAGTGGTAATTGGCTGTGACTGTAATTGAGCTTGTGTTATTTTATTTTATTAATTTTATGCGAAGGAGGGTAGGAAAATTAACTGCTTGAAAAAAATATTTAACACAAGCGCAACAACTTTACACGATTTAAACTTCACCGGTTTCGCGGAGTAGAAAATTTTTTTTTTTTTACTTGGACTTCCACAAAGTAACGCCTGATTCAGTTAATTATTTTTTAAGCTATTAATTTTCTCACTCTCCCTCCCCATAAAATAAATAACACAATCGCAACTATAGTCACAATCACCACCACCAAAAGTATACTCGATACGTGTTTCGCCTTCCTACAAGGCATCCTCAAAATTGTTAATGCCGAAAAATTAATAATTTCTTAAGTACCATATCAAAAGAAATCACTCCAGGGCACTACCTAGAACACTCAGACCAGTACCAACTTGAAAAAATCCTTTTCCAAATTGGTCCTACCGGAAATCGAACCCGGAACCTCCCCATCCAGCTCAAATTGACTAAATATATCATAATTATTTGTATTACAATTTTCGAAAAAACTCACGTGATGCAGGCCCGTGCCGAGATACAAACTAAAACCCTTTTTGCTTTAAAGGCAAGCACATTCTTAATAAGGCCGTCAAAGGTTATGAAACTTTATCCTCAATTCTCTAATCAACAATTCCCCAACTATACAAGGAAAACGTCAGTCTAAATAAATAAGTGCGGAATACCGGCTCGGACTTTGTTGAAAGTGGTGTCCAAACCTCGGCCCTAGGATTCGTACAATTTCATGGCGCATTGTGAAACTGCGTAAGATTGGAGGACACTCTATGGCGAAGGATATGTCTAAAAAAATAATAAACTGATCGCAATGCTTACTTCATTATAAATCTTTGATATATAATTGTCCTGTAAACGTAATTAATTGAATGAGTGATGACAAATAGTTGCCAAAAATCTTTAATGCTCAATATCTCGAAACTGTCATTTTGTGGGTTAACTCATTTATGTAGAACACGGCCAGTGTAATTCGAACGTAGGAACTCCTAAGTGGTAAGCGTCGCGTTATAGTTTTTTTTTCGATACCTCCAATGAACACTACGACAATGTTTTTGGTCATCTTCTGCTGTTTTTGTAAACAGCCATATTTATTTACTAATATTATGCGCCCCGAATTTTGTGAAAAAAAAGAAAAAAACAATATTAAGAAAAAAACAAATAATCGAATTTTCTGACACAAGATACAAAAAACAAAAAAAAAGCAGAACAGGTCAAAAAATTAAGTTGGTGTAATGTTTATTGCAGGTATCCTTTTGTTAATTCCACCAAAATATCGGAATAAATAGTGGAGAAGCGGGAAAAACTATTTTGCTACATCAAGTAGTTTATATATTTATCATTAAATAACGGTCTTACAAAAAATATACGATGTGCCTAAGGATATTGTCTAAAGAATGTGCTAATTTGTTACACGATTGAATGTACTTTACTAGATCATATATAAAATCCTGAAAACAAGCTAAAATTATTTAAGAACAAAATATCTAACTTTGCACATAATGGTGTGTTCGTCCCGTCATTTGGTATTATAAAAAAATGTCGCATATGCATAATTAGTTTCATGTAGTTCGTATTATTTTTATGATTATCATGTGAAAACTTTTTCATATTAAAAAAACGACCTCTAAAGTTCGTAGAATTACATCTATTTGCCATGTTTTATTGAAATTCCGTTTCCGGAAAGTGCGCGAAACCGTATTCATCTCCTAGTTTGCCAATCTTAGAGGTGAAATATTTTTATTATTTAATACTAAATCCATATACACATAAATGAGTGAATTGACAAGCAATTAGAAAACTAGGTATTTGAAGAATAAGTCTTTTTAAGAATACGTCCTTTTAAGAACAATTCTTTGCACGAATAAGTCTTAAGTAGAATAGGGTACTTCCAGAATAGGCATTTTCAGAATGAGGCCTACCACGATTACGTTCTTTTACGAATATAGGTCATTTTACGAATAGGTCCTATGTCGACCAATCCATACTGAAGTACCCTCTTTCCAACAACAAGAGAAACATCAAAATCGGTTCACAAATGCCGGAGTAATCGTGTAAAATACATACAAAAAATACAGTCAAATTGAGAACCTCCTCCTTCTTTGAAGTCGGTTAAAAAGCATTTTGACATATGGTCACCTGTAACTGCCTCCATTGGCCGAACGGTTACCATGCCGGACAGCCACGCAGAGGCCCCAGGTTCGATTCCCGGGCCGGGTGATATATTTGTATGGCCTACATATATTTCTCTCGTGAGTTTGGGTGTAATTTGTTATTGTCTATGTGTGGCCATGGCACCCGCGACACAGGGTCTCCCTAGTGCGGGGCTATATTGAGTGTGTGCGTTATTATTATATAGTCACATGTGGCATTGCTATACAAAGGGTAGGATCTTATTTGAAACCACGTCATACGTAATTTTTTAGTCCGTATCGATCTCAGACTTGGACAGCCCTGGTCTACAAATAAGACGTACTTCTGAGTATAGGCTTGAATAATAGGCCATGGAGAACAGAATAGGCGTTAATTGATACTTATGCCATAACAGAGTCGCTTTGTTTTACGCTTTTGTTTACTGTCGTCTTGGTGGGACAAAGAGTACACTGTACGTACTATGTTGACGGTGGGTTTAACACAAACGGAAAAATTTTGATCATGCGTACGAAAGTTCTATTAATAACTAAATATATTGACAACCTGGATGGCATAACAGTATACGCTCAGGACGCTGGATGAAGACGTCCCGGATTCGTAATTTTCTTTCACAATCTGTCGGTAAAACTGTGGACTACAACGACATGACAATTTCAAATTTTTTGAAAAGTGGCATTCCTGCACCTGTCATTTTACTCCTTCAAAAAGATAGACTGTACGTGATAAAATTTATTTAGTGGGATGTGACCAGATCTAATTCAAAATGCTGAAGCAAGAGATTCCCAAGAGAGGTCCGCACCTCCAAACCAAGGGTTTCGAGAAGGTTGCGGTTGCGTCGTTCTATACCAAATACCTTTTGCTAGTGTCGTCGATCTATAGAGTGTGCTTTTTAATGTGACAGTATGGGGCAATCCGAAATCATAGAAGATACGAGGAAACTGTCTTTAGGAACCACTAAGTCTTTTTGCTGAAAACAATTTTGGCAAAAATTTTTTCATAAAAAACTTAATACAATTGACTAATTTTTTTTAATGCTAGTAGATTCCGTTTCTTATAAGATGATTTCATTGCATGGGAAAAAAAATCAGGACAGCAGGAATTTGTCAAATTTAATAAAATTATTTTTCATACAAAATAAATACAATTGACTTTTTTTTAATGTTGATAAACTCAATTTCTTATAATAATGATTTTATTGTATTGGAAGGAAATAATCGGTACAGCAGAAGTCCACTTGCTACGATCCTGATCAATTTTATTATTATATTATACAGTATCGATATTTACATAAACTTCTCTTTGTTTCAACAAACATTAACACTTCAGCATCGCCTACGATGATCTCTTATTGGAATTATGTCAACATTAAGGTATTATAATATTGTTATGAATTTCATTGTTTTAAAGGTAAGTGGCATCGTTATAATATGTGAAAATAATTTATACAACCGATGTGCCCTTATCAAACGTACTTATGCCGGTGGGCCACGTGTAACTCGCATTGCCATACGATAGAAAATGTAACATTCAGAACGTGTACAAATGGAATGTATATTAGGCAAATTGAAATTCAAATACTATGTAGATATTGTTGTTGTGGTACAATATTTAGACGACCTCGGCGGCCCAACGGTTTGCATTGTGGACGCTAGAGGAGCAGGTCCCAGGTTCGATTCCTGGTAGGATCAATTAGAGGGATTGAAATTTTGTAAATTGGTTCTGGTTAGTGTCCCGGAATGAATTCCGTTGCTCTGGTATTCATAGTACAGGGCGTTTATTAATTAACTGCTTCCGCGGCTAAGGTGGTTACCATGGAATGCTCACATTACTATGCTGAACTGCCATACAGAGGTTCTAGGTTCGATTCTCTCGTGAGTTCGGGTGTAATTTATTTATTTTTATTTTTTTATAACATCAAGTGACGGAACGAACAAGTCGTGCTCCTTATGGTAAGCTGCACGCCTGTCCATAACAGTTGCACAGTGAGGAGCTAAAAAAAAAAACATAAAGAAAAAAACAATGCCCTAATTTGAGACCAGGTAATTGGCGTAGTTGTCTGCCACAATATTATTATTATTACTGTAAAACATGAGCGGGACAACACATTTTATTAACAGTAGAGCGCCTTGTAAAAGAGTTCGTCCAGGGAAGTACAGTCATGCATCCTACCTATTTCTGCCGCCTAGAAGTAGTGATCACATTACTGTGTTACTGGCACATGGGACTTGTCACCTTATGTCTCTGGTTGACAGACGCAATGGCAGAGCCCCTGATCTTTGCTATTTAACTCTAGAATACTAACCATCGCCGGAGAAGCTGTACGAGGTCAGTTTTTTCCGATTATTTCCAAAACGCGTGAGCTAATGGGGTTCTGCGTTTGCACCATCCCAACATCATCAGTCACATAGGGGAGCGGATGCGGGTAACGAAACATGGAAGCAGCAATCGAGCGTATGGGTCTTTCCAGATGAGCCGAAACCAACCAAAGTAGCACGCCTGCAAAGTTCCTCTTAACGGATGATTGTTTCTTTTTTTAATAAAACTGGACACGTAGCTACTGTTGCTTTGGAAAATCATTGTACCGTGATTAGACATTGGTAGACGACCATTTGTTTACCGAAAGTTATTGACAAACTCCGTAAAAATAACCGTAAACGCCGTATCATCTTGCACCACGGTAATGCCCGTTCGCACACACACGGTCAGACAAACGAATGAATTTTTGAAGGTGAACAACGTTGACCTTAAGAGCCATCCCGCGTACAATTCCGACCTGGCCTTGTGGCTTATTTATTTCCAAAAATTAAGAACTAGTTACGCGGTCAACGATTTTCATCACCTGAAGAGGCTGTCGAAGAGTATGAAAAACATGTTTCAGAGATTGTCACGGAGGAGTGGCATAAATGTTTTCATAGTTGGTTCACTCGTATGAAAAAGTGCATTAACGTTAACGGAGATTATTTTGAGAAACAATAAATTCGTTTCTGACCATTTATAGTATTTTTTCTTATTCATTCCGGAAACTTATAGTGCGCCCCACGTAGCAGTCACGAGTGCGACCCATATTTTTAAGAACTGGTATCATAAGTAGGTAAGTACTTTGTATTTTAAATACATATAAGAAGTATTTTGTAATTCATATTTTGTTGATTCATTTGAATGTATTCTTAGAATATGAATGATCTCGAATTGTGTTATTGACATGGATGTAAGTAAACACATAAAGTAACTCGATATCTATTGTTAACTCTAGATAGGATGTCTCATGTCTTCTATTAAGGAATTCTAGGTATTCTTAAGTTATTCAGTTGATAGAACATTATAATAATGTGCTAGACAAACTGTTCTCAAGTATGGATATCCTGTAATATAGCAACGGAATTAAGTCCGAGGCACTACCTAGAACACTGAAATCAAAACTGATTTAAAAAAGTTATTTTCCCAAGTTGATTATCTTGCGTATGTAGACTCATATGCGATCTCTGCGGCAAGTCACCCTTAGCTCTTCTTCTTCTTCGTGTGACACGTCTTTATGAAGGTTGGCGATCATGAGGATAGCCAATCCTCATTTTTGAACTTGCAGCAGGAAAGAGGAAACGCGTGCTAAGATTGACCCAGTCTCTCGGATTCTTCAACCAGGAGGTTTTTTGTTTTGCCAACACTACTCTTTCCTTAGATTTTCCCCTGCATTATTAGTGTAATAGTAATCCAGTTTGTATTGCCCTTCATTGCGTGGCCAAAATACTGCAGCTTCCTTTCTTTAACAGTTGGGAGTATATCCAGCTTTTTCCCCTTAACCTCAGCGTTGGTGACCCTTTGTCTCTAAGATATGCCAAGTATACGTTTATACAGTCAATGTTGGTCAAGTCCAACACACCACAACAAAAACGCAAGCTACTGAACACATAACAGCAGACCTATTGCATGCGGAGTTTACAATTGAACCTTGTACAACACAAAAACTTTTTCATTGTCTTTATAGTCCATTTCATTTAGAATGAGTTCTGTGATATTTCAAATTTTTATGATACACGCATACTATTTCCCACTAATCTCTCAATCAGGTTACAAATATAAATAGTAAATTTGTCATAAATACCAAGTACCAAGTTTGTCATAATGTACCAAAAACCAACAATATTTATTGCAGTTGTAATTTCAAATAAAAATTGCAATATTAATATATTGCATTTCATTTTCTAGCAGGAGAAAGAAAACGAAATGATAAACAAAAAATTAAATTACCCCCGTTACTTGATGCGTAAAACGGAATATTTTATTCATAGAGATTTACACCATAAAATCGATAAATTGAATCGGCTATTGTGCATCTCGTGCCAATACAAATGCATACACCATAAATATTTTTCGATATTTTGTTTTGAGCATTTGCTTGATGTTTTAGGAGTAAATGTTCAAGTTTCGTTTCGTTGCTGATTTTATGCTTTGTTGTTAACTATTTGTTAGATTGTTGTTGATTTTTTATTTGTTGTGACATTTTTTTGGAAACTTAACAACATAAAAATTTAATTCTTTTTATTTAATTTATTATTTGTTCTTAAATAATTTTCTGTAAATCGATTCTCTCTTTGTTACAAATTATCTTCAGAAGACATTTAAATCGATTTATTTTCATTTGATTTTATATCCCCATATCTATAGAAAATTGAGATCTTAAACGCCACCGGAATTATGATATGTAAAATGAACTATAACCGAAACTGACACTGGCCCAAGCCTAGTGGCCGCCATCAAGGAAATAGAATACAATTAACTATAACGCAGGTTGTTCTTGTTCGAAGCGGATACGAACTTCTTGTACGCTATTCCAAGATACCAAGCTCCAACCAGACCTTTTTATTGCACTCTACATACTTTGTAGGTTGTTATTTTTTAAGATACTTCGGTATCGCAGGGGCGAACAAGTTGTACACCTGGTGGTAAGGTCGACACGCATATCCATAACAGTTGTTGTATTACTCTTTTTTTTACATAATATCAAGTTAGGGGACGATGAAGACGTGCGCCTGATGGTAAGCTACACGCCTGTCCACAACCGTTGCAGTGCCACTTAGAGCTTTAAATCGCAAAGATCTATGGAGCACTGTCATTGCGCCCGTCACTCTGAGACATATGTTGACAAATCCCTTGTGCCAGTAATTTCACCAGCACCCACTCAAAAGCTTTAAGTCGCAAAAATCTCTAAGGGGCGCTGCCCCAAGCCAGTCACCCTGAGACATAAGTTGACAAGTCCCATGTGCCTGTGATTCCACCGGCACTGTTACCCCTCAAAACGCAGTAATGCTCACAATACCGCTTGGCGGCAAAAATAGTTAAGATGACAGTACTTTCCTGAACAAACTCATTCACAAGGAGCTTCATTTACGTACCTATACGTTGCTGACAGATTTTTTTTGTACACATATCCAGTACGTCTTTAGTACATGTTCAGTACATCTTTAGTACATCTTTTTTAGTACTAACTTACATTGTCGTATTTCTTTTTCATTACTTGTAATTATACTCTAGCCAAATTCGATGTAGAATAAATGTCAACAAACAAAAACATTTGATTTTTAGGGTTTTCATCCCAGACTCTTTCACAGTTACAACAATTTCAATATTTTCCTACGAAATTCAGTTAGATTATGGATAATACTAAATCTTGAAGCCATGTTTATAATGAATATTATTCAAGAGAAGTTTAAAATTACCTAAAAATGACACAAAAATGACCAGTAATTAATTATTTGTAAAACTGTGTCATCCCTAGCGACTTTTTGATTTGAAGGGAGAGATTGCAAACATTCGAGTTCTAGTGGTAATTCAAGTTCAGAATCGGAAATAGATGCTGGATGATATAATATGTAGTGAATTCATATTATTATTATTATTTATAATAATTGGCTAAGTAAGTATTATTTCTACGTAACCCAATTACCTACTTACCTATTTAAATTCCAATTACGAGAGCAGGCCGTGGGGGCAGAGGAAGCTTTAATAATGAGCATTGAAAAAAATGTTCTTTTCCAATGTTATCATTGGTTGCCTAGCAACGTTTTGTTATTAAACATTCTACATCGAATTAGTCTAGAGTATAGTTACAAGTAATTCGAAGCGTGGAGTCGAGAATAGTCTGTAACAGTCTGTCTCTAAAACTCTCACTTGGCACTAGCTAGTAATCAAATCCGTGATCATAGAGCGTGAATAAGCTCTGAAATATCACAAGAACGTAGTAGTACGTCAACTGTGCTGTGCCTTCACGTTCACGACCAGGCGCCTTACCATGAACTCTTATTTACAGTTCAGTATAGGTTCGTACCGACACCCGTCCGACACTTCCCCGTGCTACTAGACTCCGCAGTGTGATCTGTTTGTAACAGGGAGGGATAGTGAGACTGATGACTGAATGGAAGAAAGTGCTAGAGAGAAAACAGGATGCATTTTACTTATATTATTAATTTAAGTTTGAATTAATTACGATATGTTTTGTTTGAAATTTTTATTTTTAATTCTGGTTGATGTTTTTCAGTTGTTTCTAAAATGCTGTAACGCCATGGTAGATACTGTTATGTTACACTTTTTTCTTATTGAAGGAATAAATAAATATAAAAAAGAAATCAGGGAAAACCTACCCCATCTACTACCTATATCTTTTCAAATAGACGAAAATTACATTCAATATAAAAATAAAAACTTAATAATTAAAGACCGCATTTATGACGGAAAGAAGAGAGTTTTACTTACTTTCATTAAACAGAAGTCATTTTACGAAAAACAGATTTCTGGAATTTAGATGGCACATGTCACTTGATATTATTACAAAAATATATTAAAGTAGTTCCTTCTATATTTTAACAGCTGTACGAGTATACTATGTATACATGCAAATATTTCTGAAACAAATAACAAAGTAAAAACATTACCTTTATTGTTTTATTTGTGTACCAATAAAGACAAGAGATCGTATGATGTTATACGAATACGGTTCAGAGAATAACATGAATATTTTACCAAAAATATTGCGTCTTGGAATACGAAAAAACTGCTATTTCAAGTGTGCGTTCTAATTATGAAAATCTTATACTACATGGTTGTCACTTTCGTTTGGACAGATCGTCAAGTTCAAGAACGTGGGTGAGCTTCATGATACGACGCAAAAGATTCAAATTTTAACACTGAATAAAAATGTCTATTGGGGTCAAGTTTTCTACCTGCATCGGAAATCCTTTTATATTTTCACATATTAAAAGGAAAACTGGATGGTGAGAGATTAAGATATGAATTATATATATGTATATTCATTCGTATATAATAAATGCTCACTTTTCCTAGTCAGTATATACGTAATAAACACCATATCTTAGTATTGGCAATAAAAGAAATTGTCTATTATGCAACTTTTTCACATACTAATCTTTTTTTTTTTTCGTATACCCACAGGAAGGGGTAAAACCAGATAGGAAATGCAAACAAATTCGGTTCTGGTGCTCGCCCCGATTCAGTTAAACGTTATATACTGAATACTCAAGACCATTGTTTTTATATTACATTTCAGATGACAGCAAAACCATAGTACAATGGTTTGACGAAAATTACGTAAGTGTGACTTTCAGTGCGCCAGCAAAAGTACAGCCCAGAATTTTGGAGCTATGAAGTTGTAAATCCCAAATCAATACTAAGAACCCAAAATCGAGCAGAGGTATTGCATTACCGTATTATTCAAGTCATCAATAAGAAACAGCCGTGATTTTATCACTTAATAAACGAATTAGCAAAAGAAATTGTAATAATGGAATCAGATATTCTGCCGACCGCTAACTAAACCGCGGCATAAGTGACAAAATATTTTTTGAGAATCATAAAATACCATCATAACCCAATTTTGGAATATTGAAATGGCTTAATGATATTCCAGTTATGCATCGTTAGGGTAAGTCCCGATAAGTCGAACATGTTTTTAAAAGAGAATTTTGTGCTCGTCTTCTGCTATTTTTTGACCATTTGTCACTTAGCCGTATTTTAGTTAGTGGACGGTAACATTGATAAAATGACAACTGGATCTCCACCCGAAAAAAGACGTAAAAATATTTAAAAGAAATAAAATATGTAATTTATGTAATATATTTATAAAATATGAAATAAGAAAAATTGTAATCTGGCACAAAAAATAAATATCTTATGAAATAAATATGTTTTTATATAAATTTTCATGCAAGTTACCTAATGAAGTCACCTATGTGTAATCTAAAATTCAAAGTGTAATAAAAATAAAGAAATATTTCATTCAAAACGTATAAATTGAGTTACGAAAATTTATGAAAAGTATATACTTAAAATTCGTATCTATGTTTATTTTTTACCGACTTCAACAAGGAGGAGTTCTCTAATCGACTTTGTTTTTTTTGCATATATGTTACGAGAGTACGGCATGGTGAATCTTTTTTGTTGCAAAGAGGTTACGTCAGTAGTGGTCCCATTTAAATTTGAAGGAAATATTCCACCTCTAAGGGTGGCAAATTAGGGGATGTATGACTTCTGACGTCGGTTTTTTTAGTACTCTGTACTGAGATTATAGACAGCTACAAATTTACCTAAGAATAATAATTTTGTCGAAATGAATTTTCAGCAATCTAAATTATATGGAAAACAGATAGTATAACAAACATGACTAAACCAAACAAACTACAACAAATAAACGATACTTCTGCTGTAAGACACTTCTGTGTTACATATTTATACCAAAACTGTCATCACAAACTAACGAAAAAAAGTCGAAGCGTGATGTAATGAAATTCGAAAAAAAAAGAAATTCGAGTTTGTGATAGTTTACCGTCACACGTGTCTGTAATTTCACCAGCACCCTTCAAAACCGGAACGCAGTAAAGTTCACATTATTGCTTGGCGTCAGAAATAGGTACGGCGACAGTACTTCCCTGTACAAACTCATTCATAAGGATTACACTACAGCTACCGATTTCTTTTTTGTCGTACCTAAGTAAGAAAAAGAAGAACCTCTAGATTTTCTTACTCATTCTTCGCAGGGGAATCTGCCTTATAAATGCATAGTAGAGTTTAACCAATGTGACGACTTCAAGCGAGATTTATTTAAAACTAAAAGACCAACATATGGGACATACCCTAAAAACCCGTTAATTAATAAGTTTAAAAAAGCGCTGTAAATTAATTTACAGCAAATCTCACGTTATATTTAGAGCACACAAAAAAAATCCTACCTCTTTAGTAATAAGAATCCAAGCGCAGGTTACAAAAAAGAAAATTTTACTTAGCACACCGTATCAGGAAGTAATTAAAATAAAATTGTCCCTTAAAAAAAATTTTCTCGACATTAAAAAAATACACAATTTTAACATTAACTAAAAAGATAAAAAATTCGTTTTACAAAAAATTCAAAATAAATATCAATTTTCTCAATCAATTTTTGCGCACGCGGCTCAAAGGATATGCGCACGATATTTTTGCGCGCCGTACGATTGGACACTGAACTTGCGGTATAGAGCAGATTAAGTGAAATAAGTACTATAGATGCAAGGGCTGCGTAATATGTTTACGTTTCGGCTATTGCAAAAAACTTTACACGCTATATACCAGAAAATATAAGATAGAGAGAAATGCTGGAGTAAAAAAAGAGCAGTGATAGTCCACCGGAATAACGGTCGCTTCTTAATTGAAATGTCGACTATAACCTAAAACATGCTCCCTGAAAAAAATTCGAAATGTCGCTTACCGATGATATGTATGTTCTATTTCTCATTAACCGACTTCAAAAAAGAAGGTTTTCAATTCGTCTGTATTTTAAACATGTCTCGAAATGTCGCTTACGCTCTTTCTACAAAACACCGACGATGTAGTAACTTAGTACAATAGGTAATCAGGAGAAGAAAGATATATTTAGTTATTTTCGCAAATGGTGCACAGATAACAGCCTGTGTGGTAAAAGAGCACTATAAAATGCTGATAGCAAAAATTGCGTATAACAGAAAGCGGAAGTTCACAATGGCACACTTCCACACAATTGACATTATAACAATTGTTTTCATAGGGCGTAGTAGTGCATGCTGATCCATTTCAAGCAAAATTTCGTCGGATATGACGATTAAATGGCTGAATTATTTGGAATACAATGAGTTAAATCTATTTGTACGTACTTGGTTCACAGTATTGTTTGCGTTTGTTAATATTGTTTTACACCCGAAGAGATTGCAATCGCTAACAAATCTGCTTCTCTCTATCTATATTAAATGTGAAAAGTAGCGCAACTGTTCGGCGCGTCAATGACTACGCGTCATTCGGATCGTAGAGTTGTCACTTTGTCGTTTTGTACCTACAGGTTGTAAACATAATTTGAAAAAATTAAGGTGTTCATCACAGAACTCTCGTACTATATTGAAATAACCTGTATGGTCTTCGACGTCTTGGTTGTAGTTAAGGCGGCGCAAAGATTAGGCCTTATTCAGAGTGGCGGCAGACGCCGGTGCGTGTAAATCAAATCTACGTTGACGCTCCTTGCGTTCACAGCGGTCGCCCGCGCGTCACGTGTGTATATCTATTGGTTCGGTCCGCCCGTGCCTTTCACAGTGCTTGCTCTAGCGTCATAGCATCTGTTTGCGATTTCGACGTATGGATCTACCCGCTCGTAGCCACTTCGGCACTGTAAAAGGAAAGACGCCAAGACCCGCGCGCCCGCACCCGCCGTCGCGCCCGCGCCTGCACTCCGAGTGAGCCCATTAAAGGAAGACTCTCTCTGGCTCTGGCTCTCCAACTGACGTGAACGGGCAAGGGGTAACGTGAGCCCCGATAACATAGGTCCATGAGCGGCAGTCTTAGAGGAGACTGGCACTCGTAACTGGTGGACCTAAGATGACGGTGTACATGTCCCACGTGTGCCAGTCAAGCCGGCTAACGGGGAGGTAACATCTCTTCTCGGAAAGCGAGATAGGGTTCGGCGCATAATCGGAGTTGGATTCGCGGAATCATGCGAAACCGTGACTCGCATATGGTGAGAAGATGGAACACCGTCAGGTTTTAGTCGGTAGGAGTCTGACACAACCGATAGATACAACCTTTCGCCGCCCCCGGGCCATGGACCAATAACTCAAGAGGATTGTTAATATCCATAATATGATACTCACTAGCGAGCTCTAACTGTAACCGTTGCGAGTTATGTAACCAAAAATCATAGTGTGTACGTGATTCGCTCGTGGCAAGGAGTGAGCCGTCCGATTGAAGGCTGTTTCAAGCGCACACACTAGAACCTCGTTACTGTATCTGCACGTTACAGTTACAGCTCGCTGGTGAGTACCCGGCTCTACATGTCGTAACTCTGAAAAAAGTCCAAATTCCGTCTTATATTTATTTGATGCTGATCAATTAATAGCCTGGGAATACTTTTTACTATGTAAATGGCCGTGGACATAATTTAAGAAAATTGTAAATAGTCATGTAGTTGTTGTCGATAGCTTTATTGATAGAATGTGAAAGAAGGTTAAATTTTGCCAAAAATCACTGCATTGTGATTATTACACGTTCTAATAATTGCGTTGTTGCCTTCTTTATTCTTAGACAGTTGGCGTACTAGTATCGAAATCAATTTTGACTCATATTCATTTCAATAAGAAAAGGCAGGTTTGTTTATCTATGTACAATTAAAATGATTTTTTTTTAAATGCCTCGTCTTTATATTTTTAATAGATATAGTGTATATAGTGTATTGTTGTCAATACACTGCATCAGATTAACCTGTAACCTGTGGAACACATAATGGGCCAATAATGATTCAAATTAAACAAGTTCGGCTATTTATTGTATAAGCGCAAACAACATTCAGTCGATAGAATATTTATAGCCTGCAATCACTTGCTGCTTGCAAGCGGGCAACACTTTTGCGGAATGAACTGTCATTTTACTCAATCTTCAAAAACATTAAGCATATAAAATGCACTAAAATGCAGTAAAGATAATAACTAAAAATAAGACTCGACTAGGCACAACAAGCTGTTTTAAAATAAATACTAGAGATGTTGATATCACACGTGACCTGACGTGATTTGTGAGATTAGTCATGTTTGTTACTATAATTACTACTTTCTGGGTGATAATTTGACGTTATCTCTATCAAAATGACTTTAATTTCTAACTTTATGACTTCCGTAAAATAGAATAACATTGTAAAATCGTGGGCCAGAATTGTATATCTGCAGCCCGTTAGCAGTCAACTTGAAGGTTAAAGTGAGGCCCGGTTCTGGACTTTAGAATAGCTGACGTCGAAATAAAGAGATCCTGTGAAGTTTCGAGTCTAGAATGTAAATATTTTTCGAGATACTAATATTAGAAAATTTAAAAAAAAAACTCAAAATCATATATTCTGACATTTAGTGTACAGGGTTCAAGTGTCCAAAAAGACTTCCGCATTTGTATGAAAAAAAAAACTACAAAGCCTAAGGAAGTAAAGAGAAAATTTCACAGTTGGGAAATCGAGAAAGTGTCGCAGCGTATGTAGGAAAATTGGTCCTCTGTTGTTCAGCATCAATCAGAAATATCAGATATTGAAATGATTTTCAGTTTTCACTTCTCCACTCAGTCAAATATTATGAAACATTTTTCTAAGTTGTCTCGTTTTTGCATCAAATAATTTAAAAAATATACATCGTAGCGACATCTAGCGAAATGAGTACACACTTCTAACATTGGCACTACTCGAGACAATCGCAGAGGACGCTATGATTCTCGCCACTTAGTTGATTCTCGCCGCTTAGTTCTTGTGTAAATGGATAGATGGCGTATTTTTATTTTCTGATATTTTTTTACAAATTGTTGTTGTTTTATTTTAACGGCTTTTGCCGTAGCGCCACCTGACAGAAATCTATGAAAGTTTTTCTTAAATTTGTATTAAATCTAATTAGCAACTAACACCATACTTGCTTGCTAAATTCTTGCTTGTGTTCATGGAACCCGCGTCTAGTTGTTCGAATCGTTTTGTTTCCCTTCATTAAAAAGAAAAAGGAACTTACCTCTGCCCAAAAGCAGACGATTAGCGAAGACCCGGTCATGAGGAGTGGGTAGTATGCTGAAAGAAGACTCGTCGCCCAGCCCTCCTGGAATGCAGACTGTTGATCAAACAGATAATTATTTGTTAGTTTATT
>NW_020653391.1:5090408-5091673 GCF_003589595.1 Hyposmocoma kahamanoa | reverse complement strand
AAATGACATTTGTAGGGTTGCCTGTTTTCATAAAATTTTAAATAGTTAAGTAGTTGTTATCGATAGCTTTATCGATAGATTGTGAATTTTTTTTTTTTTTTCAGTTATTTTCAGTGGTCCTAATTGGTCCAATGTATATAATTTGGTCGAGTGCGGTATGTCGCGGATAGCTGCTTGGCTTCGTGGCAATCCCTTGGCGCTAAACTTGACGAAAACCCATTTTTTGTGTTTCCATAAGACAAGTGCCTCTGCTCCTTTGTACTCCCCTGAAATCCCGGTTCATTCTTGCGACTCTGAAAAGCGAGCGTCTCGCAAGTGTTAAGCATCAGTCGGGCCGCAAATATAAAATATCTTCGTAGTTATAGATCAGAGCCTCACCTTCGGAGATCACTTGGTTGCTACCGCCAAAAGAGTACGTAAATTAATGTACTTTTTTAGGAATCTCCGTGCGGCGGCCGACATAAGATTACTGGGGATGATATACAAGGCTCTATGTCAATGCATTATTACCTATTGTATCACTGTTTGGGGTGGCGATGAAAAGCAAAACATGATGTTGATTGAGAGGGCACAACGATCCGTTCTGAAAGTAATGATGAAAAAACCCATCAAATATCCAACTACTGCTCTATACGAGGAGTGTGGGGTCCTGTCGGTTCGCGGTCTCTTTCTACTCGGAGTTATGGTTCTGGTGCATCGTGAAATGACTTCTTCTCCTAATTATTGTAAGTTACTCGAAAATAGGCTTTTTAAACTTCATCTACCAGCTATAAACTCCACCTTCGCTTGAAAATTTCCAAAATTCATGTATCCGTATATCTACAATAGCGTTAACTCCTTGTATAACGTCAAGCTCTGCTCAAATTCGGAACTTAAGCGTAAGGCATTGACTTACAATTATATGGACGTCGGGTCCGCGCTAAAAAGTGTCCGAACTTATAGGGCGTTAAAATCGTATACAGAGCGTCATTCACGCTTTAGTCTTCGTTTGTTCGACTGACAGCGAAGCAAGCAAAATTAGACAGTACTGCGATGACATTACAATTTAAATTCAACGTTTTAGCTTTTTCATATTCCTTTACATGTCACTACGTTTAAATAGGTTGACTTGGGACATTTTTTTCGTGGTTTTTGTATTAGACCCGTCGTCCATTTATTTGTAAGTCAATGGCGTAAGGTCAATAAGTTGCTACGCACGTTGACATACAATCAAATAGAGGAGTTGCTAAAGGAGGTGTGCTAATTCACTGCCTCAATCCTTCGTA
>NW_020653391.1:5057395-5090398 GCF_003589595.1 Hyposmocoma kahamanoa | reverse complement strand
ATATATATATAATCTAATATAATAATATAAAAATATGATAAGATAAAATAAAATAATGTAATATGTAATAATAATAATTTTTGATCATAATATGTACAATTTTTCCAAAAAAAAAAAGAATTTAGCAAAATTCTCCTTGCTTTGGCGTTATTCTTTTAACAGTAACAATGTTTTTATCGATTACCTGCGAGACAGGCTTTGCCTAGTGCAGGAATCTTAGGAAATTCTCTGTACGCGATATACACTACAATTGAGTTGTGTTACCTGGTTCTTTGTCGTAACTAAATTGTAATGTACCTGCACAAGTTCATTTGTAAAAATAAATTATTTTGTATTTTTGTATTTTTTGTAGTTCTAAATACAGTGTATGTATATTATTATACATGAACTTACAAAAATTGACAATTCAAATGTACTTGTGCTCCAGTAATGGGATGTATAATGGGTCGAGGTTGAATCAAATGAAACCAGTTCGGTTATTTATTCCATAAGCGTAAGTAAGCGTGTTAAACATTTACTCGATAGTCGACCGAATATTTATCGACTGCAATCACTAGCTGCTCGCAAGCGGGCAACACTTTTGTGCAATGAGCTGTCATTTTACTCCGTCTTCAAAAAAGACAGACTACACTAATTACTACAGACTCATGGTAGAGGCACTGATAAAAAAAACTTTCCGCAAGTAATGGAAATTAACGGCAAAGCTTCCTTTGATACCTTGTAAAGATCATGTGTCTATGAACAACGCAGTGGCCTCGAAAAGTTGCCCCTATTACGTACGCCTGACGTAAAATATCACACAAGGAAAATGTTTCAAGGATAACTTGTGATATTCAAGGCTGTGACCCACTTAAGACAATTCTCATCAACAAAATTGGATTTATACGGGACTAGATAGTATGCGTGACCTACAAAACCATTAAATTTTAGGGGATAGCTAATTCACTTCTTAGAAGGACTAGATATTCAAATTAATTACTGCTGAATAGGATAACCTACGAAAGAGATACATAGATAAAAAATGTTAGAAAGATGATCACATGATCTAGTCATATTTCACTCTTATTTTATTTCAGTTATTCCATTTTACTTTTTGTGAAAAAAAAAACCTAATTTAGAAGAAACCAGGGCGCTGTATTTTTTTCAGGTTTTTTTTTCAAAAAAGTGAAAAAAAAACATTTGGTTTTTTTTACACTGCCATTTTGACTTCCAGTTGCGAGCATAATCTTTTACTTCAGCTTCTTCTCTCATCTTCTTTTTTTTTCTGAGGTGAAAAAAAAAACAAAGAGAAAAACATGAAACGAAACCGGTTTTGTTTTTATGACATTACAAGTGTGGGTAACACCGGCAACAGTAGTAACACTAGATATATATATATTGTATATATACACTAACTATTATTTCACTCTTATTTTATTTCAGTTATTCCATTTTACTTTTTCTGAAGAAAAAAAACCTAATTTAGAAAAAAACCAGGGCGCTGTGTTTTTTTCAGGTTTTTTTTTCAAAAACGTAAAAAAAACATTTGGTTTTTTTTCAAGTTACAACACTACTTCAGCTACTTTCACAGTTTAATGATAAACGGCATTTTGTTTGGGGTAATGCCGCCGATATTATTAGAAACTTTGTGCTGCGCAAAAGAAGAGGTTAAGGGCAATCTACGGTTTAGGGCCTTTTAGAGATAAATTTAAACAAATTAACATATTCTTATATTAGCGTCATTTATGAAAATGTAATTTATGTTAAAAAGAACAGTAATTTTTTTTATGAAAAATAGTGACAGATATAACATTAACACGCGAAATAAAAATAAACTGTTCTTGACAGTCGGTTTCACAAAGTCACAAATTTATTAAAAGTGCAATGTATACATTTTCTATATTTGCCATTCATTAGGTTTAAAACTATTGTGAAACAAAAACTTTATATTGAAGGATATAGCTATTGCGTACCTACTTGGATGGGTATGATAATGTGTGTGTGCAGATGTTTATTTATTCAGAGCAACCCCTGGAGTTTCTTGTTCATTCTTCTCAGGGGAATCTGCCTGACGAATGAGCAGTAGAGTTTAATCAACATGACGATTTCAAGTGTAATTTGCTTACCTATGAAATTAAGATTGTTTGACTGTGTGTGATTGATTTTAATACGCTTTATGCGTAAAGAAAGGAGGAGAATTTGGACTTTATTTATACTATATGTTCCTTCCAGTCAAGGTGGAAGTTTATTTTGAGTCCTAACAGGGTAAAATCAGTCACCTCCTCAATATTCAGGTCCAGTAATAATGAGCTTAGGTCTGTAGGGCGTTTTTGATAGAGTCTGAATTGTATAATTTTGGAACAGGGACAGGACAGTTCGCCACTTTGATTCTAGTTTGATTAGTTGCCCTGAATCCTGTTGAAGGTGCTTAACTTGTACATATTGTTATCTGTATTTTAGGTATGATTTTAGCCAATTGAGAGCATTTCCACGAAGTCCAATTTCATATAATTTGGTTATTAGGATTGGATGTGATACTCTATCATAAGTAACTACTTTCTAAGTATATTAAAAAAGCCGACTCCAAATTTCCTGGAATTACATCTATTTGCCAAGTTTTATTGAAATTGTTTAACAGTGTATACTACCTCAAATCGCTTTGGTTGATTCCGTATAACAGTGAAAGTATTGAATCAAAAACTTTGGAAATAATATATAGTAAAATTGAAGATATACACTGATTACTATACGGTGTGAAAACATGATTCCTAAACATTTTCACGATAGAAAAAAAACAATAGGTTACCTAAAAATTTTACAAGAAAACCGCTGTATTCAATAGGTACTTTACATATACAATTATTTATTTTATATAACTGAGCTAAATAGAATAATACGTATATTATAGGATATACATAAAAAAATCCGTTCAATTGAAAACCGAAGCGACTCGTGACATATCCAGTGGATTAAAAAAAAATGACATCGTTGCCATTATATGCCGTATATGGCAAATCCGTTTTTGGCGAGGAATTAATTCAGTGAACCATAATTGACGTGGTGTGGTAGCTAATAATCGAAGCCTCGTAAGACATCGGCTGTAATAAAATACAAGTCTGCAAGGGAAATATTGTATAGTAAGCGTCTATTTCAAGGGCATACGGCATCGGTACTACGAATTGCGTTGTAGGCGAACAACCTTCACAAATATATTCTACGTACGTACCTACACATTATAATGTAAATTAAACACCCGGGTGTCATTCAATGGACTATAGATTAGTAACACCAATGAATTCAAAAGGATCTCTTCATTTTAACGTTTTTATTCAAATGGGCCCAACTGTGTGCCGAGGGTACAACTTATGTAAAAAAATTTCAAAAATTATAAACGAAGGTTTTTTTTTAATGTAATATCAAGTGACAGGACGGACAAGTCGTGCGCCTGATGTTAACCTACACGCCTGCCCATAACAGTTGCAGTGTCACTCAGAGCTTTAAATCGCAAAGAACTGAGGGGCAATGCCACTGCGCCCGTAACCTGAGACATAAGTTGACAAGTCCCATATGCCTGTAATTTCACTAGTATTACCTATATAGTAGTAATAGTAACAAGTAAAAGTAACTGAAATCTTTTTAATTTAAATTGCTGAAAATTGTAATTTTACAATTATATGCATAACTGATACTGCGTTCGACGAAACGTACATTGTCTGATTAGACAGCTTTCATTGTAGATGATCGGGTTCGATCGAGAGGATGTCCGTAAAGAATAGCCAAAAGTCAGCGATGAATATATCAAAATCACAAATAATAATATTACAGAGACGCGAATCCAACGAAACACAGAACACAAACGGAATAAAAAAGTCTATGGCGTTGACATATTGACCATGTCATTAAGCTTAGAGGATGGAAAAAAGCAATGGGACATTTATGTGACATTTAAAATGGTTTAACAGCTTGGGACATATTTATTTTAGTCAACCTGATCAGATATTGTTATAATATAATAATGGACTCGTAATGAATAAATTATAAAAGAAGTAGTGGATATTTTTAAAGACCTGCAAAAGACGATTACACGATTAGACGATTACAAGACCTATTTTTTAAATAATCCCGATAGCTGGACCTACCATTTAAAATATAGAATTCGCGTGCCACTCGCGCGCATTATGTCATAACAATAAGAGGCGCACTTAATTGCACGCGTGCAGCGCATGTATAGCGCATTCACCATCAGTGCGCCAACGTAAGCGATTTATCGCCATTTAGGCTACTGAGGACGAAAATCAGCGACGAAAAAATCTTCGGTTTACAATCTTAAGAATAAAAAGTGAGCGTACATTAAAGAAAAGATAAGCTCCGCACAAAAATATAAACTATGACATTAAGAAAGAAAAATTGTTTATGGTTGATCAGTTTCCGCGGGAATTTAATAATAATAACGAACACACTCAATATAAATACTAAATACAACACAATAGATTAAGTTTTATCATACGTTTCAAAACAAAGTTTTTTGCAACTCCTCTTTAGTAATATATCTGAACGTTGCTTGTTGTGCTAATAAGTTGACTGATTTGACTTTAGTAAAAGAAAATAAAGAGGGCACAGCAGTTTTTTTCAATACTTTGTGTATAGGTTCATCATCTAAAAAAGATAAAAATAAATTAATAAATGATAACATATACTAGTAGAATAATGCCATAAGTATTAATGATAGCAGTGCCAGGAATGACAAGGAATACATGATATTTATTTTGCAAAATTTCAGCCTAACCTACTCTTCAGGTTTAAATTGAGACGCACATAACCTCAACGAATTAGTAGCCTTAATTTTTTTTCCTTCGAAGATTTTTTTCCCAGAGTTTTATTCTTTTCGGTTCGTTGGGAAATAAATGTATTCCCGTATTTATGCAAACAACTGCTGCATAGAGGGTCATAATAGAGAATTATTTCTTAAATACTTTGTTTGTTTACAGAAACACTGACAAATTATAGCTGTCAAAACCGAATGCTCTACAGTGGTGACATCTGGAGGGAGCAATAGGCAGTTATTTACCCCATTATATCAATTTATTCACTTTTATTTAATTCTGCTTAGGTTTCATTTTAATAAATTATTGATTTAAACTACAATTTAATTATATTTATTGCTGTTTTCATTTGGTGTTTACACTACTTTAGGCTACCACAGCTAAAATTCGTTTTAGCATTATCATTTGATTTAACATTAGGCTACTAAAAGGTTGAGAAAAATGGCGACATTGAGGAGACACCCAGCGTTGTCGGCAACATTGTTCACCATTATCTATACACACCCTTACGAACTACATGAAACAAATGAAGGTTTAGTCGACCTATTCGCAAAATGACCTATTGTCGCAAAAGTACCTACTCGCAATAGGCCTCATTTTGAAAATGTCTTATTCGGGAAATACCCTAACTCTACTGAAGACTTATACAAAGACTTATTATTAAAAAGATTTCTTCTTGAAATGCATCCTTTTTCTAATTATTTGACCGACCGCCCTTGAAGCAGAGGCCGTGGTTTCGAATCCGGGCTAAATAACTTGAACCTGCACGTTGAGGAAGGTTCACAACTTACAGAAAACGTGTGAAGTCCCCAACACCCATTGAGCCAGTGTGGCGGACCTATGACCTAAAACCTCGCCGGTGAGGAGACCCGTGCCCAGCAGTGGGACATACAAACGGGAGATGCAGATTTTGTATAGGAACTTAAATATGTTTTATTCATCTACAAGACAACCGAAATATGAAATTACATCAAAGTAGATGCTTGAATTTCAAATCCATGTCGACGTAAACTCTTTTGTCTGATCGCAAATTTCTTTGTCACTATGTAAAGTATGTTTTTGCATTATTCAAAAATATATTGAACTTATTTATACAGTTGAATAGCTATACATTTCATTATCAATATCAGTTAAATAAATTTTCTTTTCGTTTTTATACGGTATAATAAAGGCTTGACGAAGTTGGAGCCGGTGATCGAAATAAACACATACTACTAAACTACTAAGTTTTAAAAATATATTCATATACTCTTTTCCAACATAGTGGCCCAAAGTAAAGAAATAATAGTTGATTTTTTAAGGATTTACTTCTCAATAAGAATTTCCATTCACTTAACATGAGAAAAAATAACAAAATATGAGTACAGTTGAAATATCGAACGACAAAGATGAAGTATAAAAATTATTCTACATTAAGTGAGTAGTTGCTTATTTAAGTTTGAGTTAGTTCGTTGAATCGCTAACATAAACGTTCCTATACAAATTAACAACGAGACATAGAACGGGCAAAACTAGAAGCGACATGCAAGTAGTTTGATTAGGACGAAACGTTTGGTACTTTATCATGTTACTATTTTATCATGTTTATTATTTATAATGATAATATATTTTTAACTGGTTAAACTACTGTTAATTTTTATTGCGAATTAGACACCGAACTTTACATTTCTTAAAATAATCACTGACATTAAACAAGAGCCCCAAGTCTGCTAAATTATAAATCATCGCAGTTGCGTGTCGACAGAGTGTAAATGATAAGGTTTTGTATATTCGGTATTCACTTAAAAGTTAAAAGTAGTGGCATATCTCCTTAACTTACTACTCAACTGCCATGGCAATTAGTTGGTATTGTGCACGTCAATGGCGAGTTGATAGTGTAGTCTACTAATATTATATATATTTAATTTATTGCCAAATTACAAATTACAGTAATTTCCATGGTAGTTTTGGCAAGGCAGCATCGATCGTTAGTATGTATTAATGAACGTCATCGCTGTTATTCCACTGTTCCACTGACACTCTATAACGATTCAACCCTCTTTTCCTATGTCTATGGAATCAACTGACATTGCTACTAAATTTTAGTAGAATAACAAGTACTATCATAATTGCAATATAAAATCTTAGCAGAGACTCAATGGAATTACATTACAATGGTCATTGTAATAGTTTCAAAGAAATTAACAGAAGTGGGTCCCTGTGTGCGATTAGCCGGCTTTGCGCGATTAATAGGTTCCATGTCAACTGGGTTTATCATATTTATTTTATTGAATATCATGATAGGAAATGAAACTACTACTATTTTTTTCTTATATGTTTTTTCCCATTGTCACATGGCTGACTGACGCGACCATGGAACATGTGAAAGGCCCGAAACGTCGGTTTGATTGAAATAAAAACAAATATACGCGATTTATATTCTCCTAACCTAAACTATAAAAGTTATTCACAGCACATTAGTCCAGTTGAATGTATTCGTGATAACCCAAACAAATTTTGGACGTTTGTTAAAGAGACCCGCGGTGGTTCATCATCGATACCTAGAGGAATGCAAACTATGTACTGATGAAGAGGTGTGTTTACCTTTTTGCAGCGAAATTTGCCTCAATCTACAAACACAGTAAGTCTAGCACATCAGTCATAACCTCCCATCGCGACACTCCCAAAACTTCCACCGAGATTCATTGGGTACCGTTCATGTAAGCGAGAGGAAAATATTCAAAGCCATAATCAAGATCGATCCTTCCAATAAAGCTGCCAACTACCGTCCAGTTTCAATACTAAACCCATTTTCAAAAGTTTTCGAATAGGTAGTTTATCTCGAAATAACGAATTATTCGAATAAAAATAGTTAGTGGCAGCACGGTTTTCGTAAAAGTCAATCTACGGCAAGCAACCATGTTACTTATATTACGGAGTATAAATCGATTTTAGTAACGCATTCGATAGAGTGGACCATATAATTCTTTTATCGAAACTACGTGACTGTGTTCGTGGGTCATTGCTGCGATGGTTTGAGTCTTATCGTACATACATACATACCGTACGCAACGAAGGCATTTTTCTTTGTGTTTGTACTATATACGTATTAATATTAGATTTATCATAACGAGTTATAATAATATAGTTGACACAATTACAAATTTGTAATCAAAATTGTCAAGAATGCGAATATTTTCTTCCAATGGTACAAAAGTTTTATTGAATTGGGTTTTAAAGCATGACAAATGTACATTGACTTGTAACTCTAAAGCATGTTTGTAGCTGAAAAGAAACTATTGTGTCGAATCTAAAATCAAATGTTTGTTTCTCAAATAAAACAACGTTTCGTTTTGTCAGCCGTGGCCTCGAGATATGTAAAGACACATTTTCAAAGTGTAGTAATCACGAAAACATAAGAATTCGAGACATAGAGGGTTACGTGTAAAACACTAAGAACCTCGCGAGACTATATTACTAACATCATATTTTTTTTATAAAACGTAATCGTAGCAGCAGTAGAGCTCCTTTAAAAATAGTTCGTCAGGGAAGTACTGCCACCTTACCTATTCTGCCGCCAAGCAGTAATATGAGCATTACTGCGTTCCGGTTTGGAAGGGTAAGGGTGCTGGGACTTGTCAACTTATGTCTCATATCAATATCGCTTGTACATGTACGGATAAAATGATCCCTGTGACATTTCGGACCGTCATTTCTCGGATTCGGAATTGGGGGTCTTACGAATATTACTTATTTGACAGTAATTGTTTCGGACGGATGTCGGACGGAGATCGAGAGTAGACCCCCTGATACGAATCGAACGTACTGCGCAAACGCTCTTAAGAACTTTGCGATTCAAAGCTCTATGTGGCACTGCAACTGTTATGGACTGCCGTTCCGCTTACCATCACCAGACGCACAACTGTTCATCCTGTCATTTAGTATTATTTTAAAAAATTACCAAAATTTAATTTTCAAGTTTTTGATTATACTGCCTGATACTTTTAGATCTCTATTTGATACTAAGTTGTTTGAGAACTTGGTGCTTTCTTTCGCTACACCATTTAGAGCGATCTATTTCAATTTTTTTTTTGTACGTAAGCAAAATCTGATGAATTATTAAAAATCACGTTGTTGTATAGGGCACTGGGTGTAACCGGACTCAAAACACAACTTTCCCATTAATGTTTTCTAATGCTGTAAACCAGCTTTCCTACCGTATAATAGATATATCGGCTTGTATAAAATCTTATTCATCAATTATTTGTTTTCACATTTTTACCCATATTATACTATAAATCTAAAAAAATAAATATAATATACAGGGTGACTGGTTGAACGAAATAAATATTTAAAGTGGCGAATGAGTAGCTGATACCCATCCCGAATATGTAAAAATATCGCCCCAAAACATTATAAAAAAAATATATCGTACCATTTTACAAATACTAATACTCTGTTCGTTTGAGCTACTCTACGAACAGCTGATTGTTAGGAAAATGAACCGCCCGCCGCCGCACCGCGCGCCCCGCGCTACGAGCGCGTGTCAAGCCTCTCTCGCTTAAAATGTTTTAAAAATAATTCTATTTTCCCTTCATACTTTGGTTTTGGCTTAGGACAGGCAAAATACCAATTAAACTACGATAAATTATTTTTTAAAGTACACAATATTTTAGGCAGTTGTAAAACACAAACTAAGCTAGTAGGTATGAGCATGGTTTGGTATTTTTGGCGTATTTAAAAAATGGAATCATACCTATTTACAATAATTAATTTTGATTAAATTTACAAATTTACAGCAATCTTAACAATGTACGGGTGAAGACCGTCTCTGTGTAAGAGTTTCCACACTGTCCATTGTAACACTCCGAATCGTCTTGCTGCATTTCGAGTACTCCGGCGTGGGTCATGCTCAAAGTATTCAAAAATCGCTTCTTGTAGGTCCACTGGATACGGATCCCTTCCTCGCCCTTGAGCATGCGAGGGCACAGTGAACTGCCCAAAAGTCCTCAAACGAAAATTGAGTCCTAAACATTAAAGTGTAGGATGGAACTCGCGGATTAGGGAACATTTCACGGTACAGGTCCCTAGCACCACTAACTACATCATTTGCCATAACACAACACAGTATCATGTCCCAATACTCCTCATTTGTGTAGTGATAAGGCATCGTTATGTGTCACTGCACTCCACGGAATTACACAGTTGAATAGACCGATGTATCACGGAAAACAAAGATCGTCGCGGCGGCTACGGCGGCGCGTGCGTTTAATCGCAAAATGACAACCTCCTGACTTACAGAAGGGCGTAAGCGAACTAACCCGGCGGACGGCGGGACGCGCGGGCGGGATTGGGGTAGCCGGCGCAAGCGGCCTTCAACGAGTAGTGGCGGGGGTGTCTAATGCACATGCGCAGAAGATTTTGTTTTGACGAACGCGGTGTCACGCGCAGAGTAATACAAAATGTTAGAGCCAGTATTTACTTTAAATAAAAATGTTTAATATTTTTTTTTACATAGTCGTGTTATTTTTACATATTCGGGATGGGTATCAGCTACTCATTCATCTCTTTAAATATTTATTTCGTTCAACCAGTCACCCTGTATTATACCCATAAAATATTTTTTCATCAATAGCCTTTGAAATAAAACATCACTGCTCCAAAGAATATTATCCATAATACTTTCATAGTCGAATTTATTTAGTAGCGAAGAGTTCGTTCCGGGAAGTACTGGCACCTTCCCTATTTCTGCCGCCAAGCGGTAATGTAAGCATTACTGCATTCCGGTTTGAAATTGGAGTTGGTGAAATTAGAGACACATGGGACTTGTCAACTAATGTTTCAGGGTGACGTGTAAAATGGCTGTGCCCGTGAGATCCTTGCGATTTAAAGCTCTGCGTGGCATTGCAACGCAATGCACGACTTGTTCGCCCCACGCTTGATATCATTTAAAAAAATGTTGTTGTCATTATTACATGTAACGCTGTTTTACATGTGACGCCGTTGGTGGAGGCGACACGCAACAAAACCGCTTCAAGACTGCCTAATTCTAGACCCTTTTAATGTAGTGGTAAGTATTGATTTTAGATGCAATAGGTTTTTAAAATGCTTTACCAAGCCGAAGGTTTTATTTCAGAGCCTCTCTGTCACACACTTAACATCCTCACAAAACAATTCCTCCTATCGTATCGACGGCATACACAAACTATTGTGGCCCAGAACTCTGCCACGCCGACCGCGTCAGTAGTAGCCGCCATTAAATCCTCAAGCATGCAAGTGTTAGGGCGCGAGGTGAGCCATCGCTTGAATTGTACCGCACAAACAACCCAGATTAGAACAATTCGAAAATCCTAAACAAATTGTCCATACTCCGACAAACCTGAGACCGATGCGTATTTAAAGACTTCCAGATTGGCCATGGCATTTCGTGTCTAGGAGGAAGACTCTTAAGCTAGATGCTAATCTTTCACGCCAAGGGTTGTACAAAACAATAAAATTTAATTAAATCTAGCTATACAGGGTGTCAACTATGACAGCTAAGCTCAACGCACACGTGTCAAGATGTCTCATTGAAATGTCACTTCTTGTAGACATTATTCAAATCACGTTAAGGACTGTGAGTAACGGAAAAACGGTGGCGCCTTCAAGTATTCTTCGACATTGATTAGTTTTGTGATATACGAGCAGATAATCCTTCACCGAAAACGTCATGGTAAATTTCAAATTAAATTCAATTTCGCAGATAAATTCCGAAAACCTCTGAGATGCGAGCCCGGATTCGAAACCACGACCTCATGAGAAAGATTGGCGATACTTTTCGACGATTTTTTGACGATTGGTGATACTTGGACGGTGCTACATCGATAAAAAGATAGCTCTTAATCATAGGAAGAATACGTATGGCACGAAACGAAAAAGTCAACATTCGGGAAATAGCTATTACAGTAGGGCTACCACAAAAAGGCGCGACTTGCGCAAGAGCGAGATAGATAGCAGTATCTCGCGATTTATGTCGGTCTCGCTCAAGTCGCGCCTTACCATACTAGCCCTACTGTTTTCATAATTATGTTTAAATTTGAAAAACTTGTTTTTTTTAGTGACGTTGTTTTCAACGTACGAGATAGGAAACTACGAGGAAATAGTCTATTAATAATTTGACAGTATTCGTAGTATGACACAAGGATCATCGCGTCGAATTCAATAAAGGCATGTATTTTGAAACCGGTTATGTAAAGTGGACTCCGTGAAGGATCAAATTAATACACGTATACACATATGCTGCTAAACTCATAACCCTCTGGTTATTTTATTGAATATCATGTTTTTAACTGACTTCAAAAAGGAGGAGGTTCTCAATTTTTAGTTTCTTCTAGTGTTCTTAGTTCGATTTTTTTTTTGAACGTGCGATAAATTTTTTGTGAAAAAACTCCACCAGTTTGTTATTATCATTGATACAGAGATCGAATACAAAAAGAAAAATGTATTCATAGAATACCAAGGAATTTCTCTTTTTTGAGTGGAAACGCACCCGTTAAGTAAGACGAACAAGTCTGGCGGTAAGCGACACGCCTGTCCATAACAGTTGCAGCGCCACTCAGAGTTTTAAATCGCAAAGGTCCGACGGGCACGGGCACTGCGCCCGTCATCCTGAGACATAAGATGACAAGACTCATGTGCCTGTAATTTCACGAGACTCTGTATAAATAAAATCTTACTCGTCTTATCTTAAATCAGCCACATAATGCAATATTTCCCTATATCTTCACAATGTCATACATACGACACCATCCGATTTTACACAATATCATCGAATATACTTCATGCACGAGAAAAAGCCATAACAAAGCAAGTTGTTCAAAACTACAAATCCTGTACATGTTACTACTTGGTCGTGGAGGAATTGGGGCTAACTACTGAGATCAAATGTCCTTTGACCAAACATAAATTGCTCGAAAACGTATACACGATTGTCCATTACACCTATAAACCGTGAGCTTCTAAAGTATGCCACAACGATGCACCAAAATCCCAAAAGAACATGTGCTCTAACGGTCAACAGGCAACATTTACCTTCACATTTCAAGGTGTTCAAAACTCCTCTGATTTTAATTAAAAAAAAAAAAAACATACACGCTTGCACATAAGGTATTTGTTCACTCTTAGAAATCATAGTCAAGTTGGAAGAACGCTAGCCTTGCGGGAAGGACGAGTTCGATTCCCAGAGAAAGCTGACTCAAATAATGTACAGTTTAGTCATCATCATCTGGATAGTCAATGAAAACATTATGTCGCAGATTGATAAAACTTTTCAAAGTGTAAGATGTCCCCAACCCCCTAAGAGGACACTCGTGTCTCGCTGTTGGTTACATTGTTCCTTACAACAGTAATTGATGTACCTACCTAACTTACAATTCGACGAAAATCAATTAGATTTATAGATAGGTATACACTTTATTGTTCACACAGAATAAATACTGTACAAAAACAACTTACAAATGAATTATTTACGTCATAACATAATACAGTCGAGAATACATCGAGTTTGTCACTTTTAATGCCGCTCTTATCGTAAATAGCATAGAGTTAAATTTAAATATGAAATATCAAACTTGACGTGCTCTTGAGTATCATGATGTAAATGGTTAATTTTCAGATTAGTTTTCTCTACCTAATTTCGGTGGCAATTTTTATTATTTAAATATTCCATAACATTATCATGGAAGTATTATATAATATTTCACGATTAATATACTCGAGTACTTAAATAATAACAACTCCCACCGAAATTAGGTAGATTTCTCTCCGTTATTAACCTGAAAACTAGCAAAATAATTCATTTTTATTAAGCGACTTTGAAATTGTAGGTATTCTTGCTAAGCTAAGTTTGCTATCGCGAGTACGTCCAGCAAAATTATGATCAGACCTTTTTCTTACGATCTCTACAGGTTTTTCTTTTGTAAAAATATACTCTACATTCTTCCACCAGTCACCACGCAGTTAAAATGGCATAAGTTATCATTTAACTACATATCCATTAACGGTATAGTCTAGGGAATGATCCAGATAGTGCCCGTTTCACAACTGGGTCGTAACCAGTCGTAGCAATTAACCTACATCCTGATGGGTAGATGGTTTTGTTTCTATACAATTATACAGATACGTCAATGTAATGTGTGAGAACCGCCTAAACCAGGTGTACTCAACCTTTTAAGTTTTCGCGATTGTTACACATAGGAAATAAAACTATTTTTTCAGATGTAAGCCGCGTACATTTGTTTTTTCAAACAAACCAACATTTCGGGCCCTTTGCGGGTCCCATGGCCACGGCTGACTGTCCTTAAAACGTTGGTTTGTTTGAAAAAACAAATATACGTCATTTAGATCCAAAAAACAGTTTCATCCCATGTTTGCTGTTGCACGAGCCGCAGTAATTTTGGCTGATGACTTTTTTTAGGTTATCCATTCAACATTAGTTAGCACCTGGTTTGTTTTTTATGTGACCTGGCTTTTAGTTCTGTACACAGAACTATAATGAGTTTCAAAAAAAGAACGTCGTATTTTTGCTAATTAAAAGAGTCTCTTTAAACGCGTCACTGTGCTCCTGAACAGGTTCGGTTCAAATAATTGGTATCTCAATATAATAATATCAAAAATGCCGCTACTCAAACGCTCTACTGCTCCCTTTTTGGTTTTTTGTTTTGTAGTGCTAGTTTGGCTTTCGTTCGTCTTTGTTGTCGTGGATTATTAACATATTCTTGAAATATTGGTTATGTCTCATTACTTTCATTTACTCGTAGAAAAAGTATTGTGTGTAATCATTACATATTTAGGTCTTAAAATGTCGTACCTATTACTTAGGCCACTCGCTAATGGACTAGCGGACAACGGATTCGATTGCGCATTCGAATGACGTGTTTTCTCCAAAGTATGCATTTTTATCTCTCGCACGTCAATTATATCAGTAGAATATCAACAATACAGTATCAAGTATGAGTAACAGTTGTTACTTATAAGTGATAAATGACTTATCAGTTACGGAATTGGACGATATGACATTGCTACTTTATTGGGCGTAGCATTTTATTGCGTCAATATTTGAACACAATGTCATCTCTCCGCTTTAAGTGGATAATGGGCTTAATAGTAAGTCTTGAAGCCGAACGGTGGCATTCAACCGCAATGGCGATTGAAAGAAATTTTATAACCCTAATAGAGAATCTTGCTGGCGTCTTTAGTCTTTGTGATAATGTTTCTGTTTTCAATGAAAACAAAAATAACAATTCCTTGTCGCAGAAAATTTGTTACAAGTTTATGTCAAAATGTCAAAACACGGTTTTGACGCCCTTCATGGTCGAGTAGCTTGCATTCCGGTTTTCATGGTGTCGTCATCTTTGAGGTCCTATGAGGTCAATGTAGAATAACTAACTTTTTTATATTGTCTTGGGGTCTAGGTGTTTGTGGTACTGTCGTTTTTCCAATTTCCATAACACAAGTGCTTTAATTACTTACTTTTTGATCAGAACAACGTGTTGTCTAATATAATATTATTTATATATAGATACCTTACCTTCTGATGCCAAGCAGTAATGTCCGCATTACTGTGTTCCGGTTTTGAAGGGTAAGGTGCTGGTGAAATTACAGGCACATGGAACTTGTCAACTTGGGTTTCAGGGTGACGTATGCAGTGGCCTTTAAATATTTGCGATTTAAAGCTCTGAGTGGCACTGTAACTGTTATGGACAGGTCCGTGGCTTACCATCAGGCGCACGACTTGTTCGTCGCGTTACTAGGTACCATAAATCCAAAAAAAAGTTTTTTAAATATAAACGTTACTTTAGATTTTAAGGCTTTCGTAGTTATTCACTAAATAATTATCACTAATTACATGGTTCTTACCACGGTATGAGTTCTTTTTATTTTCAGGGTATTTCAGAACGATTACGCACTCCTGTGACATGGTAGTTGACTGACCAGCGCCAGATGATAGCCATACCTGTCTACCTTAAGAGCAGACATATCTGTCTACCCTCTTTCGCGTATGAGTAAGAAACCTGTAGTTAGTGATAATTATACACTTTAATATTTTATATCCACTTTTTTGTTCCGCTAAACGTATAGTGTGTGTGTGCAATGATATGTATAGGACACATTTTTTTATTTCAAACTCAGGCTGTCTTTTGAGTTGGACGGTTAGGTCCCTGTACAGACAACACATTAACCCAAATACCGCAACATACTGTTTGTAAACAAATCAATTGTGAGAGCCCTTGAGTCACGGTTCAGTACGTCACTCGTATACACAATATAGAAAATGCGCAGAGATCTGTACAACAATGAAACGCTGTTTGCATTGTATTCATTATATTCATGTTAAGACAGAGACAAGAGTTTCCGTTCTTGGCATTACTAACAAACTCATAAAAACTCACACGGACTAACTTCACCGTGAGTCAACTCGCGCATGCCATTTTGCGCATCATTACTGTCAGTAAACGAAAATGTTGAGTTTTGGGAAATCAACTTTAATAATGTTTCAGAAAGTAAGTTTAAGGGCGCGTTCCCATTATGGCGTAACGTTTTATTTATCGTTGGACGACTGTCGTGTCTAACCTGTTCGCATATCACGATTATCTGTCGTGACTGTGTCGTAGGCGTTTATTTTATCGTCGAACGACTGTCGTGTCTAACTGTGCCCACTAGATCGTGACGACAATTTATCGGTTCACAGCAGCCGCCTCGTCGTTTGCACGACAGAATCGTTTGAAGCTGCGATTATCTGTCGTCACATTTTTATTGTGACTTTTTATTTTATTGTTGGATGACTCTAGCTCTTCCCATTGTCACGACAATCTGTCGTAGAGTCATCAAAGAGACGTAAACGGCAGTTAATCATAATAATAAATAATAAATACTGCTAAATAAATAAAAAACAAAAAGTAGGAATGTAATTAAACACAACCTGTAATTGGTTGATTTAATTTTGTCTGCTCCATCTCTGACTAAGGGTCGTATTCTAGAACTCTACTCAATGCTCAAGTCAGGATTTGAGTATGGTTTAAAGCACTCAAAATCATACTCAAGTCCCTGCCATTAGGGTCGTATTTCCAGTGCTTGTGTTTCCAGTGCAATCCTGACTTGAGCATTGAGTAGAGTTCTAGAATACGACCCTTACTTTATTTTTTAATTTGGGTGTAGTCGTAAATTATTTAGGATTTACAATGACACATTTAATATGGTTGATTTTAAAACGATCTCATCACTCAAAAGTTACGTATGGAAATTACATTAAAAAGTTACTTGCATAATATTACGCGAAAGGCGAGGGTAAGACGTTACGAAAAATGTTAAATCTGGCAACATTGTTTCAACGTGCAATATATCGGTAACTCAGTGAAGAGAAGGCGTAAAAGTTAAACGTTGTTAAAAGTGTTGAAATTAATACCGTCACTAAACGAAATAGTCAACTTTTGGTAAATGGCCATTAAAGTTTCTGAAATTAAGTTAAAATTTGAAAAAGCCAGAGTTTTGTTTACTGCTGGTATTGTTTTCAACGTGTGATGTATCATTTATCTTGTGCGAGAAACAGAATTTAGTCTTGGTGTAATTAGCAAAGTTAAAAAATTGGTAGAGTTTCATCACTAATCCGTTTACGCAAGTATTTGTACGGTTTTGATTTGGAAGTATACATCAATTATACATATATGTATATATCCCTACTTCCGAGAATAAAGTGCGTAAAAGTTAAGCTGCAAAGTTTACAAGCTGTGTGAAAAATGAAAATTGTAAACGTATTGGTTAATATCTTTTTAGCGGTTGAAAATGCATGCAAGTCAACCCAACCACAGTGGCAAATTTTTATCAAATTGGGTTTTACAGCCTTCTTTCGTCATAATAATTAATATTTGCGAGTGTATTGTGTACGTGAAAATGAGTGCATGCACACCGAGTGCAAATGGTACTGTTTTTCCTTAAACAGCACTTAACCACGCCTATAAATAGTTCGCTCTCGTCCTTTACTATCGCATCTGGTAATTTTCAACTGATTTTGGTGGTCATTTTTATTATTGAAGTATTCGAATATATTAGTGTGAAATATGAAATAATATTGCACGATAATATACTCGAGTATTCAATCATACTTCATGATAATTTTCTAGAACATTTAAATAATAAAAATTGCCACCGAAATTATGTAGAGAAAACTAAACTGAAAATTACCCATCTGACATTGTTGTTGTAACAAAGATGGCGTCGCATCGTTTAGGGAATTAAGGCGGGGGCGTTGAACAAGGCAGAATGGCATTTACGACGCCAACACGAACAAAAAAAAAATAAGAATATTTTTTTATCAGGTCTCGGCCCAGCGTCAGGAATTTATTAGTCCGTTGTTCATTCAAGCAATATAGCAGATGCGTAGATATAGTTTGCTAGTATATTATTATTACTGCCTCCGTGGTCGAACGGTTACCTTGCTGTTCTGCCACGCAGAGGTCCTGGGTTGCGTGTGTCCATGCCACCTGCGACATGGGGTTTCCTTAGTGCGGGGCTATGAATGTGTGTGTTATTTATTATTATTATTTATTGAGTTCTTGGGTTTTTGCGATTGTAACAGATTTTTTCGGATATAATTCGCTGAAAAACAGCCGTAATCACGGTTACATGTGCGTAGAGCCTGAAACGTTGGATGATTTGAAAAAACTTAGATGTGAAAAAGAAAAGATTCATTCCATATTATTATTTTGTATTTTCTTTAGAGTTGTGACAATATCGCAAGCTTAAAACTATATCGTCAAGTCAACTTATGTCTCAGGGTGACGGGCGCTGTGGCAGTGCCCCTGAGATCTTTGCGATTTAAAGCTCTGAGTGGTACTGCAACTGCTATGGACAAGCGTGTCACTTACCATTTAACTGCCTCTGTGGCCGAACGGTTACCATGCCGGACTGCTACGCAGAGGTCCCAGGTTCGATTCCCGGGCCGGGAGAAATACTTGTATGGCCTATATTTATTTCTCTCGTGAGTTTGGGTGTAATTTGTGGTTGTCTATGTGTGTGTCCATGGCACCCGCGACACAGGGTTTGCCTAGTGCGGGGCTATGTTGATTGTGAGCGTTATTATTATCAGGCACACGACTTGTTGGTCCAGTCACTTGATATCATTAAAAAATGCGTAATTTTTAGTTAGTAACAGGTTTCAATAATTAATAATTTAGTATCAAAAATGGATTCATACTCCGTCTGAACGCTGCGCGTGCGCTCGATCGCATTTTTGTAATGATAAATATTGAACTGGGTACAAACATGTTTACTACATCGACAAGAATGTAGCTCGTAAAACAATGAAGAATGAATAAATATTATAGTTTAAGTACACTCATGGATACAATCGCATCATAAGTGTCTAGGAAACAAAGTATTTTTTTTATATTTGAAGTCAAATAAAAATATGTATACCTACATTTTTTTAAACTAATTATTTAGTTACTTATTTTTTTAAATTTTTTATTGAATGTCATAAATCATGTTTCACCATCGTGTAATTACTCCACCAGTTTGTTATAATTATTAATACAAAGACCGACCGGATTCAAACCTAGCAAACCGTGCCAGACGCTATGGCAACTAAACCACGGAACGAACGAATTTTTCTATGTGCTTGTTGTCGGACGTTTGTATTTGGTTAGTTACTTATTATTTAAATTGTGATATTGACAAAAAAAATAAAAAACCTGATTTTTCAGTCATTGGCAAAAATGTGCTTGATCCCTAGACACTTTTGATGTGTATATTTAGAAAAACATTAAAAGAATGTTGAATCAAATTAACAATGTTTATAATATGAACCACTGGCCACATATACCACATATACGTTTTATTTGAAAAAAGAATGACTTCAATCGTCTTTTGGTTTCGATTAAACGTTCTGGTATATGTGGCCAGTTGTTCATATAAAAATTGTTATCATCATTCAAGATTTTTTTTTGATTTATCGTCGCCTCACTTTCTCAAACTCGTGTCTTAAAGTACAAAATAACTGAAATGCAAGAAATGCATTGTATGTATATACAAATTTTGCAGGCTGATTTCACGTCGCATTTCCTTCATATTTACACAGTAGCTTACCTATACTTAAAGTGTTGCGTCCAAATTAACAGCCGTGATAAGTAATTTAAAATAAATTGAAAGTTTTGCCATCTCCTGAATAATCAATCAGTCTTTATAAGATACATGTTGGAGAGAGTAAGGCATCGTTATGTCAACAATTTGAAAACAGTACCACCATGCATAAATATATATCTATAATTCTGGACAATGACTATATATTATTTATAACTAGAGATCACAATAGTTAGAATATATTCACACAAACTTCAGGGAATGAATACACATACTTGAATGACGACCTCATGGCTGAACGGTTTGCAACGTGGACTTTGGATGTGGAAGTCTAGGGTTCGGTTTCTGGTAGAACCGATTTGGGAAATGAACTTTTTTTAAATTTGGGTAAAACTTTATTAAAAATAAAATTAACTTTACGTTTTATTAACGGAAAACACTTATAAATTATTAATTTAAACTTTAACACAAATTAATTTGGAAAATAATTCGACCTCGGAAGGGAATCTGCGCACTTTTTACTCACGGAAATCTTTCAGAGTAAAATCTAATAGAGTCCTGATGTGAGATACCAGAAGTTTCTTATCGATCAGTTGTGAATCGCAAATAGGCGCCTCGACTCGGAAGAGACGTAGTTTCCGAGCAGGAGGAGCAATCAAACTCAAGCTGCCGGTCTGCGTGTTTTGGGCAGTGCCAAAATCACAACATTTGAAAGAAGCAGATGATCGATATCGCTAAGTGACAAAATATTTTTTTGTGCATGAAAAACCATAAAAATTTATATTGTTTAATGATATTTCAGCTATGCATCGTTAGGTCGATAAGTCGAACACGTTAATTAATTTTAACTGTTTTTAAAAGAGAAATTTGTGCTCTATCTTTTGCTATTTAAAACGGATATTTGACCATATGTCACTTAGCCGAGTTTTAGTTAGTGGACGGCAGAAAGTAACTTTTTTTTAAATATATAATAGACACACGCTTGGCCACGATCTCACCTGATTGACCGACGATGGGACGCGTTTGCCTAAAAAATGCCTATATCCTTGAATAGCCCCAAATTGTACTTTTCGGGAAATACAGACTATGCCGGTAGAACATTCCATTTCCTTTGCCGTACGCATCAGAAAGGAGGAAGCAAAGCGCTTAGTGCGAATAGGTGGAATATCAACGACATAAGAATGGAGTGCTCCAGACCTTCTAGTCGACCGAAGGAGGAACAGTGAGGATGGAACTAAATTGAAAAGTTCCTGCGCACACTCCCCGAAACGCATCCGAAAGAAAACCGACAAGCCGGTTACTTTTCTGTGATAGTCGAGATTTTGTAGCTTCAACTCCAGAAGAAAATTGTTGTTAATAAGTCTCTTTGTCGTTGTAAGTGTCTATATACATTATCTACTTTGTTTTGATTCTTTGCTTTTAATATTTATTATATTCATTCCATGCCATACTTGAAAGCAAATACACCGTGTCTGCGATCTCTGTTTATAAACTCCGGACTCGCCATCGGCATCATAATTAGATTTCTGCTCGTGCTTGTTCTAATGGAAATACCTACGTAAGTGACACGTGGCGTGTGGCGCCTCGTCGCCCTTGAGCGCAGATCCACAGTGGATTAGCAAGTAAATAAAACATATTATGTACTTTATATTCTACAGCAGTATAATTCTCATTAAATAACGAATCTCTCCATAAATAGTGTACATATCTGTACTTTTGCCAATAAAAAAAAGAATCATCAAAATCGGTTCACAAAGTTATCGCGTAACTCCCATACAAAAACAAGAAAAAATTGAAAGACGAATTGAGAACCTCCTCCTTTTTTGACGTTGGTTAAAAATACAGTCTATTTCACCATTTCCTGATGGTAAAATTTAGAATTATACTTATCTTGGATTTAATAATTTAGTTCTAATCCAATTTTTTAAATGTGGAATGAAAATCACATTCCACCTGTCTAAAGATTTGAAAAGCGATTTGACCCTCCTCGGTATTAATTCACCACGATCGATGTAGTGAGGCGAGAACATCGATATGTGAGTCGATAGTTAACGTCTTCATAATTTGACCCATCGATGGTTTGGTAAACTAGTTTGCACCAAGTTCTGTACTGTAAGCGGCGCTCAGCGGCGGCGCATGCAGAGGGGTTTTAAAGTTATCACATTTATGGTTTACAAGATCATATAAGGTGCTCAAGTCAAAAAACCCCCAACACATAGGAAACGCGAAAAACACATAAAATGATTGTAAGTAACGCTCGCGGTTATACTTGCATAAACACGTATACTAACAAATGTGATATCCAAAGAAATAAATAAATTATGCTCTTTCATATGGAAATATTATTATTTTTCTCTTGATTTTTTAGTTTAAAATACAATTGAATGCAAAGTGAAAATTAATAAAATAAGTGTAAAAAAGCTACAATTAGACAAATACAGAGACTTACATTTTTTTACACACAGTGTCACTTAATTTAGATCAGAAATCACAAACAAAACTTTAGTTAATAAAAATACTACTGAACATGAATCCTTTGATGCCGGAATTTTTACGATTTTCTTCACAATAAAACTCCATTTTTTTTTAAATATATCTTAAATCTATACACTAATCAATGCTTTATTTTTTCTGATGGTTTTGGTTTAAAAAAACCAATTTGGTCAAAATCAAACTTACACGCTTTTTCACCACAGTCGCAGACATTACAGAGAACTAAAATAAGTGTTTAAAGAGAGTCTAACGCACATTTTCACAGTGGAATTGACATTTATAATGATTATATTCCATAATCGTGCAACTAGCATTAAATAAAGAATTTCTCTGAAAATAGTGTACACATTATAAACAACCAAAATAGGTAGTTATAGTCTTGAGCACACGAGTAGACTCCCTGTCTTGAGCACAGTTTCACAGTAACCTGACAAGTCAACAAAACATATTATGTGTACATTTTCTCAAACATGCTCGGAAATGCTTGCATTACTTTCAAAAAACGAACACAGAAAGTTTGTCATTTATAGACCATGCAACTTCTTCCCGGCCAAGGCCTGGAAAGTAAATATGAAAATCCATTACTGTCCTGTTCTCTAATCTTTTACATCTACCTACTAATAATGAACTATGTAAACAGGCAAAAAAACTCATACAGCCAACTGCCATAACTGCGAGAATTAAAAATACCTATCTGTACCGCTTACTTAATAAAAAAGAAAATTGCGGTAACACATAGGCTCAACTCACACTGGCGCAGAGTCGAAGCGTCGCTACGCGTCATGTTATTCGCCTATAGAATATTTATCTCTATTTTCCCAATATTAAGGTACAAATTTGTGTTTTACTAATACGCGCGTTACTTGAGCGTAGTGAGGCGTCAGACGCCGACCAAACTGTGATCCAGGCGCACTAATGCGAGCGTCGTCGCGCGTCGCCAGGCGTTGTAGCTGAAAAACAGGACGCGACGCGACGCTTCGAGTCTGCGCCAGTGTGAGTTGAGCCATAGACTAAAAAAGTGTTTTTGGCACACTACTATTAACGTACCTGGAAAAACAAGAACCATTTCTTTTAGCTATTGTATTGTATACATTTTAATGTTAATTAATATTTTTTTACTTTTTCTATTTGACTTCTTCCTCTCTTCAGTATTTTATTATTTTTTTCTTTGAGAAAAAATCTTATTCCGCATTGTTTGAGAAAAATACTATACATGCCTCGGCGGGAACGGGGATTGCTTGACTCGTATTAATACAAGGCCTCGCTGGAGCTCGTCCTTGTAACTCATACCCGTCCAGCAATCCCTTACTTCCCGGCCTCTGCAATAATGTACTATATTCTATATGGGTACGAATCACATGAAATAATAAGCTTCTTTAAACATACGGTATATGTTACAGATAACTAAGTATAGAGAGTTTTAAGCACAGTTATACAGTGGAACTGACAAGTAAAGAAAATGTATTACGTACGTTACATAATTTTTTAACGGTGCAACTTATATAATTAAGTTTTTTTTATATATAATATCAAGTGACGGGACGAACAAGTCGTGCGCCTGATGGTAAGCTACATGCCCGTCCATAACAGTTGCAGTGCCATTCCGAGCCTTAAATCGCAAAGACCTGACTCCCACTGTGACGTAGTTGACAAGTCCCATGTACCTGTAATTTCACCAGCACCAGTACCGGTTCAAAATCAGAACACAGTAATGCTGATATTACTGCTTGGCGGCAGAAATAGGTAAGATGGGAGTACTACCTTGGACGAACTCTTTTACAGGGAGCTCTACTAATACTAAAGTATTGAGTAATTAATTTCTAAAAATATAAATCGCGGCGTCATGGGGCATTGTTTATAATTTATGTATAAGAGTTTACTTTCATAATGTAATTGATTTTATTTGTTACGTTACGTAGAAAGAAATGATTTTGTTATTAATTAATTAAGTAATATTGTCATATTGGAAATTCTCATTTTAAATAATAACACGTGACGAGCAATATAATTATCACATTTTGAATAACTAAGATGAAATTAATTTGATTAATTGTCACACCATTATCAATAACAGAAAATGTAAAGTCAACAACATTGAAAGTTTGAAACTTCAATGTAGCGGTGTGGCGCTACATTGAACTTTTATTGTAGCGGTGTGGCGCTAGTGTTAGTATACTTCATTCTAAGAAATTGTTTATAGTTTTAATGGCCGCACGCCGACGTGTTTTAATTTTAAATTTTTTTTTTGTTACACTATTTCGTTTTTTTTACGGTATCAAGTAACATTACGAACAAGTCGTGTGCCTGATAGTAAGTTTTACGCCTGTCCATAACAGTTGCAATGCCATTCAGAGCTTCAAATCAATGCTCTGAGGAGCACTGTCACTGCGCTCGTCACCCTGAGAAAAGTTGATAACTCCCATGTGACTGTAATTTCACCAGCACCCTTACCCTTCAAAACCAGAAAACAGTAACGCTCACATTTTTTGGCGGCAGAAATAGGTAAGATGGCAGTACTCCCACTGGACGAATTCTTTCACAAGGAGCTCTACTGCTACTACTTCTTTATCACGCCTGGCTCCTACCTCGGTAGGCAGAGACCATGGACGTCCACCTTCTACGCTTCTGACGAACCTAATTCGCCTCCTAATTGTGATCAGTCTCTTCATACATTTTGTTTATTCTTGGTAACTTGGCTTTTTTACGGATATCCTCAATCTGGTTATGATATGTACGCCGAGGTCTATCTCCAACCATGCTTTCATCCACGTTCGCTCTACAAATTTGTGCAGTCAACCTACCAACATTCATTCTTTCTTCATGACCAAACCATCGAAGCGTCGCCGTCTCTATGGTCACTACATAATCTTTTCTCACTACATATTACAACGCTCTCTTACTGCACTATTCGGCATTCTGTCTTTGAGACTAATACTGAACAATAACAAAAAAAAAAAGTTATTATTAAATATATTATCGTCGGGGATAGTGTAATTACGCGTAACTAGCATACGTTATGAAATTAACATTCGGTAAGTTAGTGGCCAAACTAAATCCAAAATAAATTTACTGGAGTCTATTGTTATCAATCAGTAAACAATTTAAATGAATGCTTACTGTGCAAAAATGAAAATCGTAGCCATTGAAATAACAAAGTAATAATTAAACTCACTCCTGTAAAATTTGATCACGTGAAGATACGCGCTTTTTACCGTAGCATTGGTAGTTGGTAGCATTCGCGCCATTGCACTATCCCCGACGTTATATAATTATAATAATACAATAATAACCACTTTTGTTTGTATTTAGTGCATTGACTTACAAATAAATGGACGACGGGTCTAATACAAAAACCACGAAAAATATGTCCCAAGTCAATCTATTCGAAATTTAAATTGTTATGTCATCGCAGTATCGCGCTGTCCGTAGAACAAATGAAGACTAAAGCGAAGTGTCGCGCTCTGTATACGATTTTAGCGCCTTACAAGTGCGGACACTTTTTAGCGCGGACCCGACGTCCATATAATTATAAGTCAATGATTTAGTGACGGTCACATTATACCTTCACATAGTATTTTAAACTGTGACAATGATAATATGAAATGTGATTGCTACAAAATTTACATTAAATAATAAATATCTAAAAATATAAAGCACCTATTACAGAGAACTAAAATGTGTACTTATAACTTCTAGAAAGTTTTCCAAAAGGCCATAAATGTAATATTTTCATTATGCAGCAATTTTCATACAGAAAAATATTATAATAATCAAGTATTGTTATACATGAAAATAATGAAAATAGCTTCCAAATATAAAATAATATAAATGTACTTTAGTATTATTTAAAGTTATATTTTAGAGAAAAAAATTAATGTGGGTTACACCACTATTGCGCTGATAGCCTCATATTACTATTGACCTGTAATACGAGTAATTAATAACTTTAGGCGAGGGAAGTATTAGCTTATCATACGTTATAATTTGATTATTAACATATTAAAAAGAAGTATATTTTTTCGTTAAAATATTGCTGTTTCAAGTATATATTATAAGCATGGATGAACGGAAACATGTAATGTTCTATGAAAAAAGGTTCACAACTGACCCTATGGCGTAAGTTTAGAATTAATCTGAGACACTTTTTCTGTGTACAATAATTTAATGTAAAGTGGTACACCGAATATACATTGCCCTACAAAAATTATTTAATATTCAGGACGATTATAGTAATTCGAGTAGTGGTGTCGTTGATAATGTGCCCGCGTGATATGACATCACGAGCACAGGCGCAGAGAGCACGAGGCAGCTGTTTTTTACGGAACCCATGATGTCACGTCCTGCTCTTTATCAGGAATGAATAAATTAATGGAATACAGTTGTTTACTCATTCTTCTCAGGGGAATCCGCCTTACTGAATGTATAGTAGAGTTTAATCAATATTACGATTCAATTGTAATTTGCTTAGCTATGAAATAAAAATTATTTGACTTTGACTTAGGAATATTACTATTCCACCTCTTAACGGTACGCAAATTTCGACTTTTCTTTGTCCTTACAAAGATTTTTTCATGACTTTATGATAAAACTTCTTAGAAAACGATATTCATAACCCAGAAACAAGAGTTGTGTTACATTGTGATTATTAGTACGTACATAACATCCACTAGCTATATAAACAAACGGAAAGAGATAACATAGTAATAAAAAACTTATAAAAAGGGATTCTACTAAAACAGAACACTTTTACTTTGTTTTAGAAGTTATATATTTCTTTTTCTTATACAATAATATGATGAGACAGGAAATGAAACTATTTTTCCGGATCTAATACCGTATATTTGTTTTTTCAAACAAACCGACGTTGCGGACCCTTTACAGGTCCCATGGTCACGGTTGACTGAGGTGGTACAGCTTCAACCAGTTATGTCTACTGTGTGCAGTGTGTATGACCGTGTGTAGTGCCGCGACAACAACATACTCGTAGTTCCAATATGCGTTAAAATAACTCCGCGAAGAGACATCTACGGTAGTGATCGCATACTCCGCCAAATCAGTAAGAAATTATTGTGCAAACTAATTCACAATTACCGCTATTCAATTCAAAAGTTTAATAACTATTGTAACTATAGTGAAAAAATAGGGTGGTTTGCATCAATATTAGACATAACTGGTTGAAGACTGTACCACCTCAGTCAACCGTGACCATAGGACCTGTAAAGGGCCCGAAATGTCGGTTTGTTTGAAAAAATAAATATAAGCGCTTTAAATGCGGAAAAATGGTTTTCATTTCATATGTGTAACAATCGCGAAAACCTAAGAACTCGATATGACGAAACAGCTTCATAAAGTTTGTATAAACGGCGACAAATTACCAAAACTGTTCAAAGTCGTTGAGGTATTAGAGCACGTGCCAGCAATTTAAAGTATATTATTACGTACTGAGTGGGGGTACACAATTCTGAGAACGTATACGATATTTGCGAGTACATACAAAGGAGCAGAAATTTAAAAATACCACAGGTACCACCACTTCAGCTTATACAGAATGTTCCGTATTCCAATGTCGATCCCGGATGTTCCATATTCCAATGTGGATCCCTGAACGGGAACTGTTTCCACTGATCTTGGAAAAATAATAATGGTAATATAATTTTTTTTAAACTATTATACTATGTAATAAAAACATTTCTGTAGCATAAATCACGGACAACACGCAAAAAATTTTAAATCGAAATCAGAAACAATTCTTTCGACGGATATTTGTTTATTCAAACAAACCAAAGTATCTTTTTTCAAATCAAAATTATTAAGTTTCATTCATCTGTACGTGATTAACGGGACGATATAGTTAAATTGATTTGTTTTGGTCCATTGAACTTCCTCTTAAAGGTTTGATAGTGCCCCGAACATCATATAGGTACGTAAGTCAATGAGGTACATACATGTTACTATGTTACTGTATACACACGCGACTGAACTATAAGCTCGGATAAACGAAATAATTTATAGTAAAGCCCAGTATTAAGAGTCAATAAAATATTTCCACTAGCAGAGTTGAAATACCATTGACCTTGAAAATGTAGCTAATAAAAAAAACTACAATGTCACTTACACATTATCAAGAATCCTTTGCATTCCATTGTGATTCTTCACACAACACATGAAAACGTGGCGGAAAATTATTTTTATCACTTTTCACAACTTACACAAAAATTTTCCACGTATTACTCACTTTACTATGAAATAAACAACCTTATAGTATTAAAAACAAAAATCGCACTAACAAGATAAAAAAACACAATGTATTGTTCCCGGAAGACAATTTAGAATCCAAATTCAAACGCGGAAGTTGTTATTATTATTGCAATTAGAGAATAATTTCAAAGAATTCGGTATTTGATTTTAATGATAAAATAAAAATGGCGGCGCGGTATATGATAGCGCGAGTCGAGTATTCGATTACGAATGCACGCGCGACGGTTCGCCGCGACTATACGTCGAAAATAAATCGTAGTTTATGGGGCGTGGCTGGACTGTGTTCGCGGGGAACGACCCTGCTATAAACATTGTCATTAGACATTGAACTTTTAAAACAGAGAATACATAGGAGTCGCCAAAACGAGAAAGTAATTTTTTTGCGATATTCACCATCATCATGACCACGTGCCTCTATAGAGACTTGATGTCTGTGACTATGATCTGTGATTGAGTCCTCCGTATTGGCCCACTGCGAGTTGGAACGGGTTGTGAACATTCTTCGAAAGATAATTGCTACTAAACATCTACAAACGTTCGTTATTTAGATATTAAAGCATAGGTCATGTCCAGCACGTGGATCAAATGCAATCCTCTCAATTCAGATATAACCATTCTTACACTTCGCTACCATTTCTCTATTCTGCTCTATTTATCGAGATCATGAAGTTTTATTTTGGTCCAAAGTACGACATCCCACATGTTCCTGGTTCCATATTTAAAAAGATAAGTAAGATAAAATGAGTAAATGAAGCACCTAACTCCACTCTATTTATTCTTCTGTATTTATTGAGATCATGAAGTTTTATTTTGGTTAAAACTACGACATCCCACATGTTCCTGGTTCCATATTTAAAAAGATAAGTAAGAAAAAAGGAGTAAATGAAGCACCTAACTCCACTCTATTTATTCTTCTCTATTTATGGAGATCATGAAGTTTTATTCTGGTCCAAAACTACGACATCCCACAAGTTCCTGGTTCCATATTTAAAAAGATAAATAAGATAAAATGAGTAAATGAAGTACTCAAGTCTACTGTATTTATTCTACTCTATTTATTGAAATCATGCAGTTTCATTTTGGTCCAAACTGCGACATCCCATACCTGGTGCCATATTTAAAAAAATAAATAAGATAAAATGAGTAAATTAAGTAAGTCCGCTCTATTTATTGTACTCTGTCTATTGAGATCACTAAGTTTTATTTTGGTACAAATTGCGACTTCCTACATGTCTCTGGCGCCATATTTAAAAAGGTATGTATAAAAAAAATTGTATGTGTAAGGTAAGCGAAAAAGTTACAAATGTGTTTATATACACGCAAATAGCTCAGAAACCAAATCTTTTTGCTTGGAAATTACAAAAGAATACTTCCCTATAGCTGTTCAATTGTTTAAGTTATAATAACTAGCCATGAGTTTAATTCATATTTTTTTAAAACTGGAATTAAAATATAACAAATTACTAAAAAATAATTTGATTTGATTTGGTTGAAAAAATAATTGTGATCAAAATCTTCGAAGAATCTTGAAATAAAACTAGAAATGAAACCAGAGGCTACTATCGTAAAAATAACATCGTGAAAATTTAATCTAATTCTAATTACATTGTGAAACAAATTAGAAAAATTTTTAATACACGTTAAACGTACAAACGTAACTTTAAATAACGACCTAGGATGATGACGTTCCAGGTGCGATTCCCGATGTAAATCGATAACCTATTTTTAGAAGCAAGCAGTGATGTGAGCATTACCGCGTTTCGGTTCTGAGGGGCAAGGGTGTTGGTGAAGTTACAAGCACATGGGACTTGTCAACTCATGTCACAGGGTGACGAGCGTAGTGGCAGTGCCCCTCGGATATTTGCGATTGAAAACTCTGAGCGGCACTGCAACTGTTATGGATGGCCGTGTTACTTACCATGAAGCGCTCGACTTGTTCATTCCGTCACTTGACATAATAAAAAACGTTTTCACTTTTTCTGGTTTTAAATTTAATTTAAACTAAATTAAATAGGACTTCATTCATCTACATAGAAAATCACACGATGATGATATGAGTGATGAAAAGGAGGAAGCCTCAGCATAGTGCTATTCTTCAGTCTCCGTTTGTGTTCTCTGTCGGACACAATTTTGAACAAAAGGTCTACAACAAAACAAACTCGTTAAACTAACTTAAGGATAGCTAAAATCTAACTATTTATTTACTGGTTACGAGTGACAATAATACACACAACAAGTAAAAACAAACAAGTGTAATCAGGACGACAAAGGGTACATATGACTGTATGTTTTAACTACATTTACGGACAAAATCAAGTACAAGCAGTATGGTGTGTATATCTATGTTGAGGTTGTGTTGTGACGAGAGCCTATTTCATATACTAACAGTAGAGCTCTGTGTGAAAGAGTTTGTCCAAGGAGGTATACTGCCACCTAACCTATTACCGCAGCCAAGCATTACTGCGTTCCGGTTTGGAATTTTAAAATTTATACAAACGGGATAAAAAATCTTAGTTGTTGCCAGTGGTGATTTCCACTGGCGACAAATGGGAAAAAACCCATATGTTATCAGGTGGTGACAAATGGGATTTAAAAGATCTGTTCTTGCCACTGGCGACAGCCCCATATCTCTCTATATTAGTTTTGATTATAGTGACCCTCCCTACCGACCGGGTATACGAGTAGGGCACTATAGCCTGTGCGTGCACAGAAACCTTACAAGTGCAGGTTCTGACTACAGGTCAGCCAGTGTACAGGGTTGTCGCAGACCTCTGTCACTTGACTTCGTCCGGTTCTCGATAGGCTTGTGCCTCGGATGAGCCGCCCCGGGTGCACGTACTACGTACGTACGTACTACCCACGTAGCGGAGCCGTAAGGTACGCTCACTTCCCGACGCCGAAAAACGACGTCTCTTCAGCTCCCAATAAACTAAGCAGCTGGAGGGACCGGAGGATATATAGCTTATGCTCTACTAACTCTCCGGACTAGTGCCGGAGATAGCTTCCAATTTAAAGGGTATCACGAACCCCGCGTGTCTCCTCGCTTCAGGTCCTCAACTAGACCACTATTAAGACGCGTTAGCTGCGCACGAGACAGACGCCCCAGTCACATGCAACAGAAGCAGACAAACATGTCCGTCTCTGCAGCTCACCACAAACCCCAGCGGGTCCATACCCAAGTCCGGTCCCACAAGAGCCGCCCGTGAAGGGGTATCACAGGCGGAGAACTTGGCCCGGACGCCCTGGCGAGAAATGGAATTTAAAATATCCCAGTAGTTGCCAGTGGTAAAACAAACAAATGGAATAAAAAATCCTAATTAACGTTTGTTTTTTGCCGCCATCGTAAGGGAATAAAATTCAAGTTTAATGATAAAAGTATAGATCTAGCCAATTGACACTGGTTCTGGCATCGCTGTTAATGTACACAAAAAAACAATAACTCAAAATTATTTCTAAAAAACCAATGTCTACTATTTAACCGACTTCAAAAAAACGGAGGTTCTCAATTCCATTGTATTTTTCTTTTCTTTTTGTGTGTGTATGTTTCGCGATTACTCCGGGTATTTGTGAGCCAATTTTGATGATTCTTTTATTGTTGAAAAGAGGGTACGTCAGTATTGGTCCCATTTAAATTTGAAGAAAATACTCCACCTCTAAGGGTGACAAACTAGGTGATGAATCCGGTTTCACGCATATTCCGGTAGCCGATTTCAATAAAACTTGGCAAATAGAATTGGCAAAGAGATTGGAACTAAATTCCACGAACTTTTAAGGTCGAAGTTGTTTTTATAAAAAAGTTATTTTCTTTGAAAGTTAGAGTAGTAAGTTAGAGTCCTTTGCATGATACGAAATTTACAGACGAAAAAATATAAACGAATATTGTCGTTCCATTATCATTCGAATTTTTTTTGTTGTATTCGAACATAGACACAAGTTATATTCTAGATAGACGCGTAGCGGCAAATGACCGAACGTTGCTGACATAATCACATGTATGGCGATGAACTCTGAGGAGATACTCTACTTTGTAGTTTGTTTATTTTTGTTCTTTTCATTTGTTTTTGTCTTCCCTCTCTTCCTTGGTGATCTTTTGCATAACAATGTTACCTCCTTGCGTTTGTTTTTAAATGTACAATTCATTAATAGTATTAAAAGGTGAACATTCCTAAAATCTGTATGTGAGAGGTAAAGAAGTTAAGTTCTAAGTTTTCAGAATAATAGTAATAGTAAGATATTTTTACAAATATTCATATTCATATCTTTATTGCTTGCCACATGGTTCCACATAAGATGTTATAAAATATAATGCAGTCGTCACACATGTGACACCGTGCAAGGGCGCCGCAATTCTAGAGAG
>NW_020653391.1:5011570-5052395 GCF_003589595.1 Hyposmocoma kahamanoa | reverse complement strand
CATTTCTTTTTTGCATTGACCCAACAGGAGTGCCATCATTCCTAGATTATTTAGGTACACAATCCGGACAAACCCATTCCGAACCATCCAATAAAGCAATATTTGGTAGACATGCATGATGGTAAGCTTTGTTACAAAAACTGCAATGTATATATTCATCATTATCAGACAATTGGGTACAGCATCCCAAGGTAATGTTTTTCTCAGCCATTTTAAAATGAACTTGTGCTTGAGATCGTTTCGCAATTAAAAAATAATAATTGCCAGTTTAAAAAAAATAGGCACTTGCTTTCCAAATTTTAACAGCAGAAATTGTTATACACAGATGTGTAGGCGTTTACGATTCACTAATACGCGCACTAGTTTGCACAAGAATTAGTCAATTATGTAAAAAAAAAGACAAACAACAAAACAAAAAAAAGAAACAATAATATAAATGCAAATAAAAAAAAGTCTGAATCGTGAGATTTGAACTTGAAATTCTTTAAGTAAAAATCAACCGCAAGACCAAAACGATCTCACTATGGAGCGGCGAAATGATTCAGTTGTGCATGGCAAGTTCGCTGTAGGCATAAAGTCAGTCAATTTCTTTTGTTTGCCGATTCCCTTTGTTCTCACCAAACAACGATTACAAAAGTCAAATGGAATTTTTTTTAAATGTTTTTGTTAATCACATTTAAACCAAAATAAAGTACGTAGAATAAATAACATCACCATAAAGTTCACTGGATTAAGTTTCTTTTGGTATAACTTTGAACTCACTCAAGTAACTTTAAGCACAAAAAGTATCAATAAAATTGAAGAGACAAATAACAAACGTGTTGCTTTGTAAAAGTGAATATTACCAATACCAATTGATTGGTCGTAGTTTCAAATTTAAAAGGAAATAACAAATTCTGGATTGTTAATATAATTTAAACTTTACCCTGTTGGCATATCGTTGAAAATTCAATACCATCAATACCTATTATTGCAAGTTTTTCGTTTTGATATTATATTGAAATTTCAATCATTGTGCTGTCATCTAGCGGTTTATTGCTGAACAACGACGAATTGGAGTTATTAATTTAGTTCTCCAAAAAAGAAGCGACCATATTGTAGGGGTATAAGCTTTATTTTCGTCTCTTGTAACAAAAAAAATATTTCAATAAACAGAAAATTGAAAATTTATTGAAATAAGACTTTCCGATGATGTGAAATACCACCACGGGTAATATTTTTGGTGCGACTGTCATTTTTGCACTCCAAAACAGCACAATAAGGCATTTTTCTAGAATGTTAGAGAATTTGCACGAAAGACTGACACAACCATACCATACAACTCGAAAATGGACTGAGCTCGAATACGTCTTTCGAGACCTATAGTTAGCACGCCGTCAGACGCTAACTAACCACTTCTACCGTATTTATTGTTCTGTGTGTGTAATACTGAGATTAACTGTTATTAGCAAGAGCTATGTCCCCGACAGTCCTATGTTGCAGAGTCATAGATCCAATAGATGAGTTTGTTTTATTATTATTATATAGGTACTTCATATGTAGAAGAACACTAAAAAACCACTGGCCACATGAACGTTTAATCGAAATCAAAGATCAAATGGTCTAGGTATTTACTATTAAATAACGGTCTTATAAATATATCTGCTTTTTGAGCCTCTACGATACCATAAACGCGTGTCGTCGGCGCGTATAAAATGCGCCGTGTGCATAGGCCCTAAGGTTGTTTTTAAATTTGTAATTGGTGATTCACGGGAAAAAGGGTTAACAATAATTTTCGGTAAAATATATAAATCAAATTGGTAGAGCACGTCAGCAACATTTTTCGGAACTCAGTATTTCATTCGATTGCATTTTTGTTTGCACAAAAGTTTCCGGCAGCTTAGTAATTAATAACGCGGTAATATTCTAAATTTGAATAAGCACATTTTAAGCGACATCAAAACAATGAGGAAATTCTCATTTCATCTGTATTTTCATTGTGGTGGTAAAAAGGTGGTACCTCAGTAGTGGTCCCATTCAAATTTAAAAAAAAATATTTTACCTCTATAGGGTGTCAAATTAGGGGATGATCCGGTTTTTTGTATTTTACCCACTTTCCGTTACACGATTTGAGATTTCAATAAAACTACTAGATGTAACTCCACAAACTTTTCGGATCCTATTGTTTTTTAATAATGTTATTTATTTTTCGGAGATTTTATTCTTACCCTTTAAAAGACGTTATTTTTCTCCAAGTCCGTCAAGGTTAACTCGTGACGTCACAGATTATAAATCACGGCCCCACATGATTGTAAATCGATTCTTACCAGCAACTACAGAGTCACGTGACTACTTGGTCGCGATCGTGTTTTGTTTTGTTATTGATATAAAGAAAGTAGAAGTTTGTCAAACAGCATTCACATCTATTCAAAAAAGCCACCTACGTACGTTCATAAAACCCAAATACACTTGTGGTAGAGAATGTGCCTAAAATTACTGTGTATTTAAAAAGTTGCTACCATTCGTGCATGAAAATGTATATATATATAATAATAAACTACCGGGTGACATACATTTAAAATAAGAATTGTAAAAAATATGAGTAAAATATTACATTGTGAATGAATATTTCGATGTATTTTTTTGCTTTTTAAGTTTTATAATATCCTTTATTAATGTATATTATTTAACAGTAAAGAAATCACATAGTGTTAATGTATATTTTCAGACATGGAACCTTTAATATACATGAAAATAGGATTATATTTAAATTAAAAACCAAAAAATGGTATTTTTATAACAATAAGTTGTTGGAAGTATGGATTTAGAACAATAATTACTCTGTACAATCTTCATTTTTTTCATAAAAAATGCTTTTATTTCATTTAATAAACAAAATCATCTTCGGAACATAACACGGTCCACATCCATATGGGATAATCAACTAAAATCCACTGCTAACGTTTTAAACATTCAGGGTCTAGTGCCCTGAAGATTTAACTCTGGTAATCACTCAAAGACGAGATAGGGAATGGTATAGTTTGAGAACAAGTAATGCTTGCGTGGATTGATTGTTAGGCATAAGATTTGTTCACCTTGAGTACATTCCCAAGTATCTAGATACAACAGCCCGCGTGGTATGCCGCCTCGATAAAGCTTATTAATCCACATTTTTGCTGTCAAATTCGAGTGATAAACCTGCGTTTTAAATTTTATCACAATAGCGAACATGCCGAGCACCGTGACGTCACATTGTTATGTCATTGCGAGCGCGCCAATGACTGCAAGACATTAACACGTTGCCAACATGGCTGCAAGGTCACAGCTGATTTTAAAACATTTGCACAGTAATTTTATCAACGTAAAAATTGAGCGCGGCAAACTAATTGAAAAGACAATTTTTATTTCATTGTTTTCGCGGCGATGATTAAACAGCAAAGATAGAAAGATTTATTATCGTTGTGCTTGTTCTTAAAATGTATAACAATAGTTCATTCCTAAATAAGCAAATGCAGCTGTGTCATTTTTTGTGTCATCGTTTTCGCGGCGATGATTAAACGACAAAGATAGCTATATACGCAATTATATATCGTTGTCCTTGTTCTTCAAAATGTATAACAATAGTTTATCACCAAATAAGCAAACTTAGATTATCAACTGAATTAAATATTCTTATGGGGAAGTTTATCGCATATATTCTGCCATGCTACGGCCACAGGTGGTGACACAATCTTGGCATTTTGGACTGTTCTTATCGCACAAATCTGAATTTAAATCTTCAATGTCGAGATTGACGTCCTCTTGACCATATACACCTTGTAATTTTGATCTTGAACTTCTAAAAACCGTATAAGTATCCCTTCATCAATAAAAATTAACCAAGCATATACACTTATAAACGACATGCTAAGCATTTAGCGTCGCCAGGCCGGTAAAGCCGAACTTAGTTAGGCTTTTTGAATGTCTTGTCAAATTAGGTGGTTTGTAAATTTAACTAAGTTTTGTTTTGTTTAATTTTGATTTCAATGGATAGCCATTGCAATAATAGACGATTAATAATAAAGAAGAATGATTTGTTTAATTTTTCGTTATTTAATTATAATTAAAATTGATTGCTAAGTGATGAAATGTTATAGCGAAGTATTATGATTAGAGATAGTAGGTATTATTTAGCAAAGGTAGTTTTACTTTAGAAAATTAGCTAGTATTTAATGTATCTTAATTAATGAAGAATTAACTATAATAGATATACATATAGTTAATTGAAAAGAGCGTTGTCTCGCCAACAACCTGATGCCCGGATTGGCAAGGTCTTTAGAATAAGTATAAATTGCATATCTGTGAAGAAATACATAAATAAATAAAATTAAAATTTAGAAGAATTTTTGATATATTATTACCAAAGAAGCTAGGTTTTACATTAAAAAATGTCGAATTAAAACTACGACACAAAATCCTTAAAAACGTAAAGCGTCCGACTTTTTTACCCAAATGTCCGGCTAAACTGACTGGTTTAACCGGCTATTAGGTTTTAAGAACTGGTAGCCCTGTATGCATTACATACAAGACCATATAGTTTTAACTGGCAAAATCAGGATACACACTACCATTAACACTCGATTTGCTGGGCACCAGAACAACGCTTATCAAAACTAACGTAATCGATATTTTTAGCGAAATTGAGTTATTAACAAATCTGAAATCAGCGAAACAAAATCTATAAGATCTACGTCTTTTTATTGATTTATGTAACACAATAACTTTAAGCAACATTTGTAACAATAGTTCCGCACGCATCGTTTACCGCTAGATGGCATAGGCACAGATTTCAATTGCAATTTCTGAATCGCGGTGTTAAGATTTTCCCTGTCTATTCTTCGACTTGTCTATAGTTATAATTTATCTATTCAACGATTGCATTTCTACGGTTATCCTCATTACTAAGGAAGCATCTCTAACTCCCGCCCATCTTTCGGGACAGGTTCCGAGAACACCTCTGAGTCTTTTTGTAAGAGTCGCACCCACCGGGACTTGTCGCGGACTTTGCGCTGCGCTTGCATCCAACGCGACGAATCGCTTTTATTGCGTTTAATGCTGGTTTCTTCGTCATGTCATACATCTTACCATGTATCTCCACTGCAAGAATAGTATATTGTGTATAAAGGGCGGCAAATAAGACATTATTAACGAGAGTCTGTTAATGCTTTAATGACTCGAGGTTTGTAATTTTTTACCGCCAATGTACATCATACATTGGAAACCACTGGACACGACTTGCAAGGGACCGGAAAGAATGGCGCAATAGAGAGGAGGTCAGCATTGGGTGCAAACAGGCTGAAATAATTATGATGATGTACATTGGATGTACATTATGACGATATACTGATAATTTATTTCTAGTATTAATATTTATCGCTTCTCAACATAACATTTACGTATTATGGGTTTTATTGTTTTTTTTTTAAACAGATTTCCAGCTATTCTTCCATAGATAAATACAACTCGAACTAAAATGTTATAAAAGGCACAGACACATGGAAGATATAAATTAAATCATTTCCAAATTCTAAAAATACTGCAGAATTAGAAAACACAAAATAAATTTAGTAAAATATAGTTCAATTGCAAATGTTTAGTTTTTTTGGTATGCTTCCAGTCATAAGCGAAATATACGCTCAGACTTTTCGAGCATAAAATATAATTTTTAATCTTGACGAAAAAAACCCTTAGGGAGATAATGTAATGAAAAAAGCCCGAGGGCATAATTTAGGATAAAACGGTGGACTTTGTCTGCATGTCATGGCACCTTTTTCGAGTAAGTATGATGAAAATCCTGGTTAAATAAACGCTGTATAATTATAACAAAATACCTAAAATATTGTCATAACAAGTGATATACGTAGACGCGGTATCAGCAACAAAAAAAGATAATATTGCATTACACAAACAAGGTTACCTATAAAGTAAAGTCCAAAAGTGGCAAAAACCATTGCACTTTCCGCTCCTAACCCCGACCCGTTACAACTCGAATAAGAAATAACACAGGGACGAACTTGTTATAAGTTATAAAATGTTATAAGTGCGAGTTTTGAATATCGTTTGAAAGAACAAGTAAACGGTGCCACGAGAGTCTTAACGTACTATATAATTATTTATCGAGATGTTAGGTTTTCGCGATTGTTACACATAGAAAATGAAACTATTTTTTCAGATCTATCGATCGATCGATCGCGTATATTCATTTTTGGTCAGTCAGTAGGCAGTCAGCCGTGACAATGGAACCTGAAAAGGGCGCGAAAGTCCCGAAACATTGGTTTGTTTGAAAAAACAAATTACATTTAAAAAAAGGTTTCATTTCTTATAATTGTATTTTTTTGTGATTGTGATACCAAGTGACTGGACGAACAAGTCGTGCGCCTGTTCATAGCAGTAGCAGTGCCTCTCAGAGCTTTAAATCGCAAAGATCTGAGACGCACTGTCACTGCGCCCGTCACACTGAGACATGAGTGCAAAAGTCGCACGTGCCTGTAATTTCACAGCAACTTGCCCTTCAAAACCGAAACGCTGTAACCCTCAGCTCGGCGACTAAAATAGGTAAGGTTCCCTCATCGAGTATATAACCAGAAATGGAGACGAAATAAGGGCCATGTATTCCTGGTAACACATTAGCGATACAGCTCTTATAAATATCAACTCCCGTTTGCACTGAAATATAGACAGAACAACTACTGACCTGTGTGTACGTCTCCGTATATTCCAAAAAATATTCTGTATTTATTGTAATAAAGATAATATCTCTAACAATGCCGTGCTGTTCTATTCGGTGGTGTGGGAAAAACAGCAAAACATCTAATTACAAAACAAACGGAATCACATTTTATCGGTAATTAAATATTAAATATGTAATTTACGTCCATTACGTCCATTATACCAAAGCTCAAGTTAACTGGTCGATTTGAAGTTAAACAATTGACACCCGTCAATTGTTTCGAACGTCAATTGTTTCGAACTCGGGCTAGCCGATCGGAGCGCAGTTGTCACAGTAATCATATGGCAGAATAGTTTTCAAACAAATTAAATGACGTTTCGTCTCTATTTCTGGTTATATACTCGATGGGTTCCCTGGACGGACTCTTTCACTCTACTGCTACTATTGTATAATTAGTTTGCTTTGCAAATCGATATTTCAAGAAAGAAAGTTTGTAAAAGGCAATTTAATGAAAAATTTGCCTTTTATGGGTTTGGGGTGCACGAAAGAATGCTCCTCGCTTAACTGCGACATGTCGTTCCTATCTTGTACATCTGGCGAACCTTAGGCAACAATCGGCGTGTACTTTATAGTGTTTCCATCAATACGATGGTAAATTTTCAAGCTCTTTCAATATGTTTCGTCAAAAAATTATATTTCGCTAAAAAAAGTGTAATTATTACGTAAAAATAAAAAGTATACGAACGCAAACGTTTATGTTTTTTTTTTACATTTATCACGTAAACTTTTGTAATTTGACTTTTACGCCTTGTCTTCACCGAAATATCGAAATAATAGACTTATCGTAGTCATATGTTGAAAGACACCGACTACTGCAATACAGGTTTTAGGTTTCAGTAGCAGTAGAGCTCCTTGTGAAAGAGTTCGTCCAGGGAAATACTGCCAACTTACCTATTTCTGCCGCCAAGCAGTCAAGTGAACATGTTTGGAAGGGTAAGGGTGCTGGTAAAATTACAGGCACATGGGTTTTGTCAACTTATATCTCAAGGTGACGGGTGCAGAGGCGTCTTTACGATCTCTGAGTGGCACTACAACTATCATGGACAGGCGTGTCGCTGACCTGGACACAACTTTTTCGTCTCGTCACTTGGTATTTATAAAAAAACGGACTTCACATTATTATGATTACCTATTTATTGAATATACGTTCAAAAGCAATCCCGCAAAAATTAACCAAAACAATTCCCGAAGTAACATCATTCGGTGCATGAGTAATAACTACGATTTTGGTACGTTATAGTAAAGTTCGTCTATACTTTGCATATTGTCCAATTTTATCATAAAATTCAATATTGATAAGATATCATATCGGAAGGCTTACAATCTAATCTACGGATTGTGCTTCGATGCTCGCGAACTCGGCTGACAGTTACAACTTAGCACGAATGAACATAACTTACATTTTGATGGAAAAAAATTACTCCGGTTCAGAATTTTAATTTCCTTTAAGTCTTTATGTAAATGACAAATTTTCGAATTGGAAATGAAGCTATTTTTCCGATGTCTGTCGATTTTTTTTAAATATAAAAACAGGTGAGTTGGATATCAAATGCGCACTCATTTGACATCCGTCTGTCGAAAGTGACGATGAGGTCGACGATATAGCATGCACACATAAATAATGCCTATTTACTCTCCTTGAAAAGGTCCAAGTTGTAGCGTTCGGGGAACAAGTCCGCCGGCAGGGAATTCCATTCCCTAGCCGCTCGCCATATAAATGTGGAACCGCAGCCCACATCTAGTCCCCCGATTATGGAAAAGGGAAAGCGGCACCGCACATTCTCATATCGTGTAGAATACCGGTAATCAGGCAACTTTACGACAGTGTTCAAGGCTCTACAGCTTCGCCTCTACTAAATCTGAGTCCCTCATAAATATGTCTTTTGCATTGATGTAACCGCCTATAAATCGCACATATGGCATTTTCATACAAACCAATGTTTCGTGCTCATTACGTGAACATGGTACTTGTAAATACCCCGGAACATAGGTTTGTTTGAAGAAACAAATATACACGTTTAGGTTCGAAATAGATTCATGTCCAATGTGTAGCAATCGTAAAAACCTAATGTTGTATTAAGGCAATAGCAAATATTTCTATTTTTGTAATCGTGGTGAAAGAATAAATTACTTTATACAATCATTTTGCGACTCCATTGACTGATGACAATTATCAATGCATATTTCTACACCTAAGAATTAAAAAAAATTTGGTCAGAATTGTAAGCTGCGTCACATTGCTGGTAATAAGACGTAAAGTGTTTGTTATTTTTGTTAATTAATAAACTATCATCAAGAACATGTGAGCAGTTCGTGTGCGTCATTTATTGTCTACATTTCTTGCATCATAATGAAACATGAAACAATCGCCTAAATACATCCCCGGTTTTCAATCTCTCGTTGAGTCACGAGGCGGCGGCGGCGAGTTCGCGTGCACTCAAAGCACTCGTTTGTTTTTACACTTGAATGTATCACCAGTTACTTACTGGTTTGTACACTTGGCATCTAGTGTTTTGTCTGCGCATGCAGTAGGGTCTTGCACTGAATGTTGTATAGATTTAATATCATCATTCTATTTAAGACTGTGCCGAGGCAGCGATATGTAATTGCGAAATAATTGCGTTCGTTTGTTCCCTTGCTGTATCGTTATTACTAAAGCTTTAGTTGTGAAATTAATGTATAAGATATTAAAGGCTTCACTCTATCATTAGAAACACAATTACTTGTAGTTTCCTCGATAGAAAAAAAATCCACAGGTATCTCAAAAAAACAATATAAAACCTTAGTACAGCGTAAATACTTCACGGAAGGTATACATCTTTTGTATAACGTACACTCCGTACATTTTCAAAGTGTATATTTGTTTTAATAATACGAAGGAAATACCTAAATTCGCACGCGTTCCGCCCATACTATCCAGAGCCGCTACGCGTCCCCCCTGCCGACTTTAGCCCTGCTTCGGCCGTCAAATGTGAAGGTTTGTTTCGCTTGGGCTTACTCACGGCTTTAAAAACGTATGCCACACGCACACATTAGACATGAGCGCCGATAATAGACCAACCGGCGGCGGCGCGCCGACAAAAAAGTTTCGGCGGTGGCGGCGTTTCGGCGGCGCGGGCGCGACCCTAAAACGAATTTTTATATCGGTGTTTGTTTTTACAAAAACCGTTATACAAATAGTTTTTGAAGGGAAAAAATAAAATAATGTATTTTCTACAGTAATCAATTTTTTATAAATTCGATCAGGTGCTCCGATCGTACGCACGCGCACGCGTAGTGAAAATGGCGACGCCAGAAATCGACAAATTAATTTTTTAAACAAAACATCTTTAAATATAAAATCGCTAACTAACTTTTGTCGCCTATCTATGTCACATCTGCTGAGGCCGGACGGCACGCTGGTCTATCATGCAGATGATCTAATCTTACCTCAGGCAGGCTGCACCATAGTGCCATAGCGCCAGTTCACATACGCCAAAAAGAGGTACTTAGAACTCTGCACGTGAATAAAGCTAGCGGGCCAATTGGATTTCCAGCACTAGTCCTACGTAACTATGAGCCTGAGTTGTCTCCTGTTCTAACACGCCTACGCCTGAACCGCCTCTCACTTGAGACTGGTGTAGTTCGCAGGTCGTGGAAGCTTGCAAACGTACAACCTGCGCCGAAAAAGGGAAGCAGAGTTGACTCTGTCAACTATAGACCTATCTCAGCACTTCCATACTCTGCAAGACTATGGAACCTGTAATCAACAACCGTCTCTTGCCGTACCTTGAAGACAACGACCTCCTCAGTGATCGCCAGTACGAATTCCGACGAGGGCCAATCAACTGGGAATCTTCTTGTGTATGCCTGTCACATATGGAGCGAGGCTATAGAAAAGCAAGGTGAAGCACTTGCAGTGTCTTTGGATATTTCTAAAGCCTTTGACAGGGTCTGGCACGCAAACCTTTTAAGTAAGCTTCCCCCTTTGCCTTATGCTTCTGACTGACCTTTGCAATTGGATCTCGGATTTCTTGAGCGAATGTTCGATTCGAGTGGTCTTAGAAGGCTACTCTTCCGAACATATGGCGATAGATTCCTCAGGGTTCCGTACTGTCTGCAACTCTCTTTCTGCTGCATATCAATGATATGTTAATTCCAGGTACCTTTGCGTATGCTGATGATAACACAGTTGTAGATAGGTACTTGACCAATGCAAGGGTCAGTGGAGAGGAAATTCTAGTCTTGTCAAGAGTCCATAGTTACCCGTTTAGATTTGACATTCAAAGCAGTCTCCGATTGGGTCGATGCCAAATTTAACGTTACCAAAACGCAGGCGTATTTATTCTCCACAAAACGGAGTCCCTTTGAGCTGAGTCCGACTTTTCGTGATATACCTATCCATACCGATAGCCGACTGTCTCCAGCTACTTGAATTGGACCGGTCGTCCAATTTGTACTTCGGCAGATACATTGAATCCATGGCCAAACGTACAGCAAGGAAGTTTGGGATCCTTTCCAGGGTGAGGCGTTACTTAACACCGGGACAAGCACCATATCTTTCTACGTTAGTTTCGATTATAGTGACCCTCCCTACCTACCCTTAGGGCACACGGCATACGAGAAGGACACTATAACCTGTGCGCGCACAGGAACCTTACAAGTTCAGGTTCTGACCCAAGATCTGCCAGTGTACCTGGTTCTCACAGACCTCTGTCACTTGACTTCATCCGGTTCTTCGAGAGGCTAGTGCCTCGGATGAGCCGCCCCGGGTGCACGTACAGTACCCTCCCTATTTTTCAGATAGGTACCGGCACTGTAGGCGCGCTCACTTTTCGTTGCGCATTGCACAACTAGCAGTTGCCACCGCTAAGCCGTCGACTCTGAGTCCACTACCAACCAAATCTCCTCATTAGTGGCGGAGCTGTAAGGTACGCTCACTTTCCGACGCTGAAAAACTACGACCCTCCAGTTCCCAATAAATAAGCGGCTGGAGGGACCGAAGGATATCTAGCTTATCCTCTACTAGCTCTCCGGGCTAGTGCCGGAGATGCCAGTCGCAGTGTCCTTCGACAATGTCCGGACATAGCTCCCAACTTAAAGGGCAACTCACGTGGCCCGCGGATCTCCTCGCATACAGGCCCTCAACTAGACCGCCACTAAGACGCGCTAGCTACTCACGAGACAGACGCCCCGAACACATGCAAAACCGGGGCAGACAAACATGTCCGTCTCTGCAGCTAACCACAAACCCCAGCGAGTCCATACCCAAGTCCGGGTCCGCCAGAGACGCCCGCAAAGGCGTATCACTGGTGGAGGGCTTGGCCCGGACGCCCGCTGTACCCTGGTCTTGCCGTCGAGCCCGTAGTCTCTCCGAGAAAGCCCATAGTCTCTCCTATCTCTGGGTCGGTAGATAGGGACAATTGGGTCGGTAGATAGGGACAGTTGCTTCAGCTGTACTAAGCACAAGTCCGGTCGTGCATGTAGTACTATTGTCACCTTTAGGATGGCTCTGTTACATACGAACTGGCTACCTTTGATTCAATTGACAACCGTGCCAAGAATAGGTGGCACGGAATTAGTGGAGGCGAACTGCAGAGCCTTGAACATCGCCGTAAAGTTGCCAGCTTATCGGTATTTTACAGGATTTAATTCCGCTTTCCCCTTTCCATCACCGGGGGACTAGGCGTAGACTTGGGTTCCACCCCTATGTTGTGGATATTCCAAAGATTCACACGAAGCGTTACGCTTCCACATTTATATGGCGAACGGCTATGTAGTGGAATTCCCTGCCTGCAGACTTGTTCCCTGCACGTTATAGCCTGGGCCTTTTCATGTCAAAAGTGAGTAGGCATTCATCTATTGTCGACCTCATCGTCACTTTCCATCAGGTGGAATGGAGGTCAAATGCGAACTTACATTTTATTTAAAAAAAAGTTTTATCTTAAAGAAGTCATTTTCTGGCGTCGCCATTTTCACATACACAAGGCGGCGGCGCGCCGGCGCGGCGCTCATGTCTAGCACACATACACGGAGCGCATAGAATACCTAAAATCAATTAGCGCCAGAAGCTCGGTACCCTCTAAAGAGCCTGGCCCTGTGGCCTCCTCCATTCCACGCGGTTCATAGCCAGCTCCTTGACCTCTTTTTAGTTGTTCACTTTGATCTTCTTTATTTGTTCGCTATACGCTATTAGTGGTATTCCTTTCTTTCTTTTCCCTTCTACCTTCCCCTCAATTAACACCTTCGCAAATTCCTCATTACGTAACAAATGCTTCACCACATCATGCAAAACAGGCGCCTTAACGTCGAGTTGCGGACACCAGCCCATTACACCAAGTACCAAGATGCTTACCACCAGGCGCACAACTTGTTTGTCCCGTCACTTGGTATTACTGAAATTATTATTCAGTACAGAGTACTAAAAAAATCGACCTCAAAAGTCATTCATCCCTTAGTTTGCCACTCTTAGAGGTGGAATATTCAATTCTTCAAATTTAAATGGGACCACACCCAAGGTAACCCCTTTTCAACAAAAAAAGACTCATCAAAATCAATTCACAAATGCCGTTAGCGCGTAACATACATTAAAAAACACAAACAGTCGAATTGAGATACTCTTCCTTTTTTTGAAGTCGGTTAAAAAAACAAATATCCAAACATTTCCCCTCAGTTCTCGATTTGATATATCATATTATAGAAATAAGAACCAATAGAGTTTCTTTCTAATTACTCTCAAAGGAATCGGAATTTCAATTAGCTGTAGAATTAACAAATTTATAGATTAACAACACAAATAAATAGCCAACGGTCAAAAGCGAAGGTTATCAGCTTCCAGGAAAACCAATTTAAAAAATACATTTATCCTTTATACGCAATTACTTCTTTGTTTCTATAAAAAAACATGGTGCTTGCTAATTAACTAGATTATACCAATAAATTTAGCCCGTACAATAAATCGCAGAATGTTGTAAGAACAATAATAAAGAAATTGATAGCGATTGCTCTAAGGGAAAACTAAGGGTTATTGTACAGCTTCTGCGTACTTGGATGATAAAAAATCCAGGGCAGTGTCTCGTTTAGCTCTTCATACTGTCATGATGTTGTAAATGAGAAATGGTTTTTTTTTTCAAAATTTTTATTAATTCATCAGACTTTACTTTCGTACAAAATTAAAACATATTTAAATAGATCGCTTTAAACGGTGACAATTCTGTGCATAATAGTGTGTAAATAGTCCGAAGCAAAACACAAGAGCGGGGAGATCTTCGGGGAAGACCGCTTGCACGTTTGAACTTACTAACAAATGCACATCTAAAAAATGTCAGATGGTACAACAAAAACTTAGAAGTTTATTTTTGATAAGTTTATTATGTTTTGGCAAAAGTTATGGAACAAAAATTGTAGCGTATGATGTTAGTAATATCCTATAGTCCTGCGAGGATTTTAATATTTTACAAATAACCTTGCATACGACAATTTTAAGGTATTCTTTGTAGTCTGTTGTTATGTCTAGTAGCATCATATTAAATAAAATATAATATAGTCTACATAAAGAAATAATCGGAGGTAGGTTTAGTGGAGAAATGGCGGTATTCATAAGGCTTCCAGGATTCTCTTCGCGCCCTCAGTTTGAAGTGTAGAATATTACAAATCTGCTAGCTTATGCGTATAATCCATAGGTTCCCAAACTATTTGGCTCATAGGCCACTTAAGCAAGCAAATTCAACGCCCACCACCACAAAAAATAATTGAAAAAAAATATATACATATATATCGCCTCATCCGTAGAACAAAGATCTATGTGCAAGACTACTTGTACAGGACATCGCTGTGGATGTCAGATCGACCGTTGATCGATTTTATATTTCCGAAACGAAATATAAATTCTCAAAACACCTTTACGTAGGCCTTAGTTTGAATAACCAAATAGTAGTAGGGTAGGGACTACTTTGGGAAACTATGGTATAATCGTTTGTTTCGTTGCAAAAACTCCACAACAAACTTTATTTTTAACAAAAACAGACTACGTAACTCGTAAGAATACTAAGAAAAATTCCTTCGATCCGGCTGGATTCTAATCAGCGCCTTCAGCATAACGCGACTGATTTCATAAAAAAAATGTTGTATGCCGTAGTAGTAAAATTTCGTGATATCGTCAGGGGTGATTTGGACATCAAATTACCGAAATGAAAACTCATAATCAAATGCTAGTCACGGGTAATTGGACTATCCCCGACGATATTCAATAAACTTAAGAATATTATAAATAAAAGCGAGATTCAAATGAATATTTTTCATGAATTATGCCCATAAAATAACTTTATTTGGCCTCCGTATATTCACGAGAGATTTAAAAAGAGAAACTCCAACGGTTATGTTCATTATAGGCTGTTACAACGACCTTATAGTCGAAAAGTATTCTGTAAACATCGTTGTAATTATGTTATACGCGTATTGCCTTGTACCTGTTTCTGTTAGTAATAAAAGTAAAAATTTATTATTTCATGAACGATGATTTATTTCTGTATTACATAGTATTATGCAACATAGTGGGGATTTATGAAACAAACCTGTAAATAAATCTGGAATTATATATATTTTTTTTATATATATAATCCCAAGTGACGGGACGAACAAGTCATGCGCCTGATGGTAAGCTACACGCCTGTCCACAACAGTTGCAGTGCCACTCAGAACTTTAAATCGCAAAGATCTGAGATGCACTGCCACTGCGCCCGTCACCCTGAGACATAAGTTGACAAGTCCCATGCATATGCCTGTAATTTCTGCAGTACCCTTAGCTTTTTTGTGTTCAAAATCGGAACACAGTAATGCTGACATTACTGCTTGGCGGCAAAAATAGGTAAGGTGGCAGTACTTCCCTGGACGAACTCTTTCACAAGAAGCTCTACTGCTACTAAATTTTTTTTTTTCATTTTTATTGCACACAAAACTGTACTAATCGGGGACTTAGTCATTAGGCATTCTCTACCAGTGAACCAGAAAGCTGGGGTCGGAATAACGGAATAGTTAATAATTAAAAACAGATGCCTTAACCCCATGTATAGGAAATGAAACTATTTTTCAGGATTTAAATCGCGTATATTTGTTTTTTCAAACAAACCGACGTTTCGGGCCCTTTAAAGGTCCAATGGTCACGGTTGATTAACCTCATGTATCTCCTACAATATTGAATAAATTTTTATTATAACCTAGCTTTCAAGCAATTAGTTGGCAATTTCATATTGGAGTCTCAATCAGCACCCCATTAGTCTGACATTGATAAAATATTACATATCGACACCTCCTATGCAAGTTGTTTAAAAATAGAATTTTTTTACTGTTTAACTTAAATATATCGTTTTTTATGTATGCTAATAGGTTTCATGTTTAAAAGTAAACAAAACATTACAGTGTTTTTCTAACTTTTGATGGAACCTATAACATATAATATTAAAATGGTTATATTTAAGTTATAAAAAATGATATTTTGTACAACAATTTACGTGGGTAGTATCGATATTATTTTAGTATCATTTTGTTTTTATAATTGATAAATTTGCAAACAAAAAACTTATTTGAATAATCACGATCTCGCCAACGGATTTTCACGGGGTTCACGGGGGCCGAAATTGTCTAAACTATGTAAGGTTAGGTTAGGTTCCCCCCCGAATGGGTTCCCCTGGGTTCCTTGTCGTGGCGGGGGGCTCAGTAACCGTGGTCGATTTCAACCCAGGATGAAGGAAAGGGATCCCACGGGCCGACCGATGGAACTAGGCTGGGCTGAGGAGGAGGGCGTTCCGCGAGGGCTCATCTTAGTCCAGACCGAGCGGGTCCGCGCGGGGAGGAGAGTCGCGAGGAAGACGTGTCGATGTTGACTCGTTCTTTCCTCCGCGACCGATTTTGGGCGATTAGAGCTCCCACACCGGACCGGTTGGAGGCTGGGGGAGCATCCACTGAACTTCACAGTTGGGGAGATGTTGTCCTGGCCCCCTTGGCCTCTGGGTAGCGGACTCGGGGGAGTTCATTGCCCGGAATGGAGGGGCCTGAGAAAGGCTCGTCTGGTGGTCGACGTGCCTTGCATTTAGAGCGAGACCAATGTGTCTCCCTTCTCGGGGAGGGGCTACCCTGGGCGCGGTCAGCCGCTGGTTGAGGCGCGGACAAGCAATAATGTTTAGCGTACCCGAACCTCCACCTACAGCGGAGAGGAGGAACACCCCGGGGTTTTGGTGCGGTCAGGCTGCTCCCTTTAGGGTTCGGCACAATCCTACATAACCCCTGCCCTTTTTTTTATTCCGTTGGTATAGTATAATTGATGCAGTTGTCTAGTTCATTTATTATTAATATTCATAATGTATATAAAGATATGTACAGTATGGGCTTAGGTGAAGGTTGTACATGTATACAACCTTATTTAGCATATTAGTATCGGTGCAATATAATAGTAAGCCGTCATTATCATTTACTATAAAAAAAACGACAACGACCTTAGATATACATGTAACAAATAAGTGATAAAGGCCCTTTTATTTTATACTTATAATAACAATGATTTTATTGTATTTTATATTACATTAATAACAATAATAATTAAAAAAATAAGAGAGTTTACAAAAGTGTGTGTCTTTTATTCTAAAATGGCCCATTTGATGACGCCTTCAAAAATTTGTTCAAAGATTTCGGCACATTTTATTCTGTGACAGTCATCTTTCAAGTATCTCTGCCCCTTCGTGATTTCACCAACATTTATCAGGCACTCTGCTCCTGGATTAAATTCCTTACACGTACATTTTAACCCAAACTATCCAAACTAATATTATAAATGCGAAAGTAACTCTCTCTGTCTGTTACGTTTTCACACCTAAACCGCTAAACCAATTTTGATGAATTTTGATAGAGATAGGTGGGATTTTGGAGTACATACTGCTACTTTTTGTCACAAAAATAAGTCTTAAAATGGGCGAAATGGGGGATAAAAGCTTGTATGGAGAACCAATAAAACTATGAAAATTAGTATTGTACAATAGGCTACTTCGAAGTACTTATTCTACACAAGTCACGGGCACCAGCTAGTACAATATAAAATATCAACAGTAAGTAATGTTCATGTAAATAATTTGTCCTCTACAAAGCCGACCGACTGCCGTGCTGGCCGTTACCGACTTAACTGTACCTTTGAGACAATACATCACTCATACATTAAAATGATATATGACCATGGTCATGCAGGTTTATGATTTTCATTAAGTTATTATTATTATTATTATTGCCTTAAAAGGTACAAAAAATATCCCTATAATATAGTATGATTCCATCAATCAACAAATTATGTAAACAAACACCAAAGATTTTCCTTTCAAAAGTGTAAACAAAAAGAACAAAGGTAAGACTATATCTGATTGCATTAACCAATTGTTGTTTAATAACAACTTACTTGTATGACATCATCTTAACACCTCTATTTTAATGAGTGTGACATGCCTTCATAATCTGTTTTTTTTTTTAAATCAAAATACAAGCAATAACTTAAGATCCCTAACTTTCTAATACGAGTGCCAGTCTATTGTACTTGACATAATGAGTGGCAGATCAATAGCCAAAAACTTTTAAAATGTTTGTAGCAGTAGAGCTCCTTGTGAAAGAGTTTGTCCAGGGAAGTCCTTTTACCTAATCTAATTCAGCCTCCAAGCAGTAACAGTAATGTGAGCATTACTGCATTACAGTTTTGAAAGGTAATGCTGTTAGTGAAGTCATAGGCACATAGGACTTTTCAACTAATGTCTCCAGGTGACGGGCGCAGTGGCAGTTCTCCTCAGATCATTGCGATATAAAACTCTGAGTGACACTGCAACAGGCATGTCGCTTACCACAAGGTGCACATGTTGCATTAAAAAAAAATTGTACCTGAATTTCCAATTGTGGAAGAGCAGAATCCTCTGAGACAGGTATATTTTACTAGTTAGAGAGCTCCAACCTTACGATTATAACTTGATTGAAGAGATGAAATAAAATTATAATTATAATGATAAGTTTTATAGTAATGATGTAGAATTTTCAAGTTGCAAGACTAGTTATTTGTTGTTGATAAAAATATCAAAGGCGATTTAAGTAAAAGGTACAATTAAATGCGTGTAAAATTGAAAACAATGAAATTTAAATTAATGTAATAACAGAAACAATTGCATGCACTGAGAATGCACTAAACGCACTTAGTTCAAGCAAAATATTTAGACTGACATTGTGCATTGTTATAACAGATTTATTATGTTTGAAAGAAAGACATATGTAGTAAAGATACAAATAGGAATTCTATTTGTTTATTCGGCTGAGAAATTGTGTTATCACAGGCTTAGGAGACTTAAGATCTTATATTCCATGACTACATATCTTTAGTAGAGTAAATACCGGGTTAAACATCTAAAAGTTTGCTAGTTACAATACCATAAAATATGGGCAATATTCCAAAATTTCAGTAATGCTGCCCTGGGGCACAGTCCGTTATTTTTTTTTATCTTTTTGTTTATATTAGGCATGTTTAGTACACTATTCCCTTACTTTTAACACTATGTAAATATAATACTAAAGCAGTTATAAAAAAATGTTGTGTAAAAATCTTGAATATTTTGAACAAATTCAGCAGATGGTTATGGAAAACCTAACCATGTGTTTAGTAAAAAATTCTACTTTTCATTTTTAATGAGATAGAAACATAAGTTGCATATCTATTGTTATGATTATAAAAGCAGAAGATTCTTCACATAAACCTGAACCTCCAATAGATAGATAATGACTGAACAGTTATCTGTTGTCTTTTACCCTGTAGTTGGCCATGCCATAGCATCATTGCACCAGGACTATGTAATTGATGGGGTAGTTTAAGACTTTACCATAATCATTTGTTAGAAACATATACAATTCCAGCTATAGGATTAAAAAAAATCATATAACTACAATACAAATAATGTAGGGTGTACTATATTCATTTAAAGGTATTGAATTGCAATTTTAGAGGTACGAAGTCACTGGGCTCTGTTCAAACTCTTAAACTCCAAACTTACGAGTAAAATTCGCCTACAGTATTAATAATTTAAAATAAACCTTTTCTTTTTCTAATTGGAATTTACAATTTTATTTAATAATTAAAAAATCTATATCGGTTCCCAGCTACCTTGGCGTAGGCATTACTTTATCCTAGGTACTATTCTATCTATTTAATAGAAATATTTTGATCACAACAGGTTCGCTCAATCTAAAATGAATTTGTCTGGCGTAATTAACATTTCACGTACATTACCACTACTTTATTAAGCTGTTGTTAACATAATAATAAGTAATGTTATGCTAATAATCTAAGTTAAAAGAAAACAATAAAATAACTTACAAAATGCTGATTATTATTGTGGTAGAGATATGCCCTTTCTCGATAGGAAACTACACTTTTCTTCACAATGAAACACAAAAACAAAGGTCTAAGCCACTATTAAACAGTTAGCTGTAGTTTTTTTCTGTCCTCTTAAGGTTTGCACTGGGAAACTACCTGGGTATTACAGAAAAATAAAAATCACAAAACCATTCAAGAAAATCGCGAATCAACTCATTTTTCGCTGTTACGTGACGACATTTCGCAAAAAACTACCAATTACTACAACACAAGACCTCTCATGTAGTAGATTTTCTGAAAACATGGCAACATCACAAATCAAAAAAGAAAACTCAATCTATAGTTAATTATTGTATTACTACCATAAACGTAAATACATGTTTTAATGGCAATACTTAGGACTGCAGTACGCTCAAAATATATAAACTTTTCCCTTTCTCCGTCTACGCTTTTCCCTTAATTGTTATCTGGGATATTTTTTTTTTAGATCAAAATACAATTTTAATTGACGTAAGTGCAGCAAACTCAAATAATAATAAGAATAATAATAATAAATCAGATAAAAGTGTAAAATAAAAATATTAAATTCAGTCTCTTCCGTTTTTAATATTTATGTGTCGTTCCGCCGTTTCGAGCAAATTCGTTCATTTTGGCAGAACGAAAAAAAAATGCAAATATTTACAAAGTTTTTAATCGTGATCGTTTTCGTCTTAGTTATAGTTTTAGTGTCAAAGGCACGTAAAGGTATATAAAGTTCTTGATTCTTGCAAAAAATAGAAAGGTAATGAAGGAATGGATGGTAATGAATTATGACAAGAAGGTAATGAATTAAGTGTGGAAGGTAGTGAAATACACAAGAATGGTAATGAGGTACAGGTGGATGGTAATGATGTATGCTTGGGAAGTACTAAAATCTTTGAAGATAGTAATAATAATAAAATTTTGTAAAGGTTGCAATGTAAATGTTGCAAATTACTGTCTGAAATTATTGAAATTGTTACATATGAACAATTATCAATAAAACAATATTATATTAATTATCACCGTATACTTAAAGAACTAAGTCGTGACTTTATTTTTTTTAAACTTATTTTCTTCGATTACTTGAGTTTGTTAGTGACACATTTTTCCATCCTCTAAGATGAAATGTAACGAAGAATGGCCTTCCATCCTCTAAAGAATGGCCCTAACATATAAAATAGATTGGCATAAATAATATTTTTACCTCTCGCACTTACCTTGGAAAATTCAATGACAACAAAATAATTTTTGACCACCGAGATTGCGAATATTTTGATTCAGAGTGATGCATATGTACTCTTCACTAGATGTTTCACTAGTTTGGAAGGAGGGGGTGTCCGAAAATCGGGCCACACAGTAAATAGAAATTTAGGCCTTGATTTTAATTCAAATCGGAATCGATCCAGTTGGGTAGCCCATCCACAATATTATATGCCAGATGCCTCGACTCGGAAAAGACGCAGTTTATGATTTTGATTTAATTTTTTTCGGAAGATTTTCGTTTACCAAAATAATAATTTCGACTCTTTCTGTGAAGGATTCTATTTAAAAATCAGTAGTTTATAAATAATTAATCGTTATTAAATAACATAAGAAAGTATGCAAAATATACAAATTTGCCTTAGAAAAGTTAAATTTTATGTTGATGAACGTTTGATGAACGTTATAGGTTGGTCGTTTCGAACAATCTCTTATTATAAGGTTTGGAATACCACCAATTACCACCCGTAATGAAATTTTGGTACATATGTTTTTGTGAAAGGTTTTTTTTAATTTACGGTATAAAGCTCGTTTTCAGAATATACTTCCTGTATCCTTTTTTCCATCCTAGGATTAAACAATAATAGTTTTACTTTACTGTGACACCTTTTTTTAAGCCTTTTTCAATAAAACAATTTTTAAGTCTGCATTTCATACGACTTAGGAGCCAAGTGATTTGCTCGAAACGACGGAACGACTCATAATAGAATCCAAGAAACGGACATTGTTTCTAAACGTACATTCACCTCTAGAGTTACTACACAACAAAACCGGTAATCTATTAATATTTTAATCGACTGGAAAAAATAGAGCGTAATTTACTATATTACTTCACAAATGTAAAACATAACTATAAAATTGTTCTTATTGAACAGTAAACGATCACGATTTTTGATTATTATTTATAACTACGCTGACTTTGGATTTTGTAGACCTCAGCTGTACTGCGCATGTTTCTCAATCATTCAACAACAAGCTTACAGATTATCGATTTTTCATACGCAGAATTTGTATAGAACGGGACACGGCAATACGTAATAATAAAAATGTTCCGTGTATCTGTGTTGTTTGGTTGGTATATCATTTTAGCTTTGTACGGAGCTTGCAAAAGTGCTGCTGATCAAACACCAGTGACATTTTCTTTTAAGGAATATCAGTATAAGGATTCACCGAAAAACGTATGTATCACTTACGCAATTGCAGTTATTTTCATAGAAATACCGATTTGTGAAACACACACGCATGCATGCACATTTATCTGTCTGCTACTGTTACGTTTTGAATAGGTATGTAACGTTGATGTTATGTAATATAAATTATAATAATTAAACATTATGTAATGTTTTCAGGACATGACTTTCAGAGAATTTGAGTCAGCATGTGAACAAAGCAGTGCTTGTAGCCATTTAAGTGGTTTGATAAAGACTCGTTGTATACGAGAATGCGTTTCACCATCATGTTACAGGGAACTTTATCAGGCAGACCCGGTAAATAAACTGTAAAATAAACTTATTGTCCACCTTCATGAAAAAATACCTTTTTTTCTTTTAATTTTAAAAGAGTCCATATGTATAAAAATTGTAACGATACTACTCAGACATTTAACATAAATGTTCTGAAATAGCATTTTGCGTTAAGTTCCAGGTAAGCATTTTCTTTTTCAGCTTGAAGAAGGGGAAATTGATGTACGACTGAATTCTTTCAAGGGCTGTTTCATACAGAGAAGTGGACGAACGAGAAATTGATTTCATCCAAGGGTCGTTACAGCTATGATCTTGTGCGGCAGTAAAATTTATAAAATTCGTCGAAAAGTACAATTTGTTTTAAGAGTAAGTAAGTACGAAAATAGTTTAAAGCAACATTTATTACGGGAAAAGAAAATCAATAAATTGATTTTTGTTCTAGCTTCTCGATAAAACGTCATTGGCTTCCTGGGAACCTTTTTTATAATCGTTTTATATTCCAGAGTAAAGTCGCCCGAAATTTATATAATATCAATTTTTGATAAATATTAGACAACATAGTGCAATTAGAAAGATTGAAAGAAGAAATAAATTTAAAGATAGATAATTGATGTCCAAAATAAAAAAAGTAAAAAAAAATATAAAATAGTCCTTTATATGTATATTTTTTCTGCGTTTATTCCTCATTAATGCAGGCAGATTTTGGTACCCTAGGGGCTCGTAGACTATGCGATGTCAGTGTTTCACTAATTTAGTCGATTGTAAACTGAAATAATTATGTATATGTTCATTTCAGCTGCTTATGAATACAAGAGAAAATTCTTTGATGAAAAATGTCATCGATAGAAGATTGTAGGTCTATTCTAGAATAACTGAATTCAAACTATGATATTTTTTTCCATGTGATATTAATTAAAATAAATGGGCGTCAAAATAATATTATATTTTTTATTTTCTGTGTTTGCCTTAAGTCTAGTTGATTCTTTTACAATCAGTAAGCTGGTTGATGTAAAACATAAAATAAAAACTTGATGACTAGTGACTCCGTGACGTTATGTAATTTTGCTGCAACCGTCACTTACGCGATGGAACGTGTTATATTTTTTTCAACTCGAGTTACTCGAGTTGATTCGATTCGGTCTCTGACAGAGCAATCGCGAATCGCGAGCAGCGAGAGCGATGCGGTGTATATTCCTATAAACTCGAACCGACGGCGACGATTCACCGAATTGGGCACGATCGGGCGGCCGACCGCGATGCGAGCGTGCTTCGAAAGTCGCCGAACCGACCGAGTGGGAACGAATAGATGGTGCGCTTATGAATTATAGATGAGTAGTACATACTAAAGGTATGAATGAAGTATTTGGCTCGACGGGGCGGGTACCGAAATGAGCTAGCTCGAGTTCATAAAAAAGTAGCTCGAGTAGACTCGTTGTGGGAGTAACTCGAGTTAATCGATATTAATAACTCAACTCGCCCATCGCTACGTTTCGGGGCACTGGCGATGATCGCCATGACTTTTATATTATTCTTATAAAACTGCCACTGGCACAAGTCTAGTGACCGCTATAAAGAAAAAAATAAGCCGTTCTAGGGGCCATGTCCACTTGGGCTCTACCTCATTACGTCTTTGATCACTTTCGACAAACTGGCAGTTAAAAAAAAAGGTGACAATCATGTGACAGCCAATTTGTCACAATCGGTTTTCCGGTTTTTACTTAACCTCTATAATAAAAAAAGTTTTTTACTTGCTAATGTGAGAAGCGATTTAGTGTGAAAAATACTGAAAATGGCATCGCTTTGTAGGCAAATTCTTCGCGTAAATTCTCTCAGGGCTGTCGTCATGCCCGCCGTTCGACGGGCGTATTCCGACAAAAGTAAGAATTATATAAATTTTCTACATAGTATTTACCACTGTGGTTGTCACAATTTCGTTACGTAATGTCAAAAAAGTTGTAAATCGTGGGAAATGCACCGCAAAATCTTAATGTTTAGTTGCAAAATGTATGAGATAATAGACCTTTATATTTGTGCCACCAAATAAGTAGCATAGGTGCTATGAATATGTTAATAATTTTCTATTCATTGAAGCATTCACGCACGTTTTATCGATTGCGTTTTTCGCAAATTTTGTACGATATCTAGTTCATTTTCTAGTCAATTACCGTTCAGTTCTTTCACAAATATCTTAAATAAACATATTATATTTTAATAAACCATTTAATACTGTATGTGTTTTATACATTTGCTTGTTGCCCATAGGTTATGATGACTACATAATCTTATCTGGCTTTTCCTTTTATCTACAGGATATGTCAACGTAAATTATGTTACACACGTAATCCATGGAGATTCAATATCTGTATTTATTTTTAATTAGACTTAAAATGTTCATGTTTAACATAATTGAGGCAATTGAAGGAGTTACTTAATATTAAAATTCAAATAAAATACAAAATAAAAATTTTTTTTGAAAAACCCTGTATAATTTTTTTTATTGATCTTTTTGTATCAATGTTATTGTTTATAGTTGTTACAATGTAAGAGGCCCAATTTGACAGCTAAAGAAGACCATAGTATGTAACTTTAAATGCAATCTACAAAACAGTAAACAAACAATTGTAACTTGTTATGTTTTAAAAAATACATAAATTTGACTGAAGCATTATATAATATGTTAGACATATTTCTAGTATTATTTTTGAACGAATTCCAAAATAAAATACAATTTTGAGTTAGCCAAAAAAAAGCTCCAAAAGTATTAAAAACAGTTATGGCCACAATCAATTTTTTTTTAAATAATTGTGTTGTAACCAATTAATTGCTGAGTTAAAAGCAGTGTGTACAGAAATAAGAGGGATAATTTGAAATTGTGCCTTATGGCTTTATGATATTGGGCTTGGAGATCGTAATTTTAACCATCAAACACTTTGTCACTGCTGTTTTGACATATATATGTGTTTTAATATTCCAAATGTAGGATGAAATAATTTTGTACACTTGTTATCATAATAAATGGTTGAGGCAGTTGAACTGGGAATTCACTGTACTATAAGATAAAATAAATAAGCTTTTTATTGCACACATTAGCAATGTACAGTAGCACAAAGATTTCATGTAACTTTTATAACACCCCTAGTGATGCCCGACCCACTTGAGCATGCAACCGGTCTTGAGAAGAAGGAATTGCTAGCACTTGAGTCTGGAGACGATGATCCTTTCAACATGAAGGTGTTGAAGAAGGCTGCTGGCACACGTGAACAACCTACACTTGTGCCTTCTTGTTTCGATGCCCGCATTGTTGGTTGCATATGTAAGTAATCCATATTGTCCAATGATGAAAGGAAATACCTAGCAAACATTCTTTAAATCATCCAATAAACATATCTGAATGTGATCATGTTTACAAACACATATTCCATACAATCACAATATGTTATCCATGAACCAAACTTGATTGGAAAGGTTAATAAGAATACACATAATATTTCAAATCTAAATCGCATATATTTATTTTCTCAAACGTACCAACATTTTCAGGTTCTTTACTGTAATGATTAGGTACTTGCAGCAATGGCAATTGATAGAAACCAGCCACAAACAAGATGAAATGAATAATAGGGTGGTATGGTATTGTATAACGGGCTGGTGTCCGCAACTCCACATATAGGCGCTTATTTTGCGTGTGATAGGTACAGTGTCCAACTCATGCCACTCGAGCTCCTCCAAGAATCTTATCATACTCCTGGGTTTGCTATACGCTTTGGGGAGCATGAAAGTTAATGGAGGGAGGCTAAATATAGGATTAGAAAGGTTTTTTTCTAAACTACAATGTTAACTAATAGAGTGCCAGCAAACAACACCTCTAGTTGTCACTAAAGAGGAAATTGTTGACTATTTTGTATAGCAAATTTTACAGCACCCCTGATTAAAACAGCGAAGGGTTCAAGGCCGCCTGAGGAATGTGGGCCGCTAATCCTTCGCAACCGCGCGGACGATGGTTCGCGCCGAACGCTAGAGGGCGCGTAGCTTACAACGAGCGCGTGACGTTACTATCGTAGACCCTCTAAGTAGTATAAGATTGAATGTTGACTGGCATGACATTGTAGAATACACTTCCTACAGCACTGGCCGCAAGCTACGGATTTTCGTGTACTATAAGTACTAGAGCTAAGAAATTAGCTCCAGAACATTACCAAAGATACCCAGAATGGTACTGGTAGACAAGTTTGATTTCCGAAAATAGTCTTTGATTGACTAGGGATCTTTTCATCTAACACCCATAGTGCTAACCGGTAGGTGTTAACATTGCCAATAGTATATTGATGCAAAGATGGAACAAACACATAGAAAAATTCCTTCGATTGGGATTCGAACCAGCCACTTTTTCGTCAAACCGGGGCTATCGCTCTCCTTTCATATATTTCTCACAAGTTTTTCACTCTCTCCAAAAACAAATTCGTAAGGTCTGCAAACTCATGCCGTAGCTCAGTAGGGAGAGCAATAAATTTGTTTTGGCGAAAAAGTAGCTGGTTTGAGTCTAGCTGGATCGAAGAAATTTTTCTTTGCATTTGTTGGATCTTAACAACAAACTGGTTCACTAATTTTCACAAAAAATATTTGAATATCATGATACTTAAAACATCATGAAATGATACTCAATAAAGCAAATATTGTCAATTAAATTATTGTATGAAGCAACGATAAAATTTTATTTACTGTTCCTTCTACATTCGTTTTCATTGCATCAGTTCCAATATCAATCGTTCCATAATGTTTTATGTGGCGTGAGACAAAAACCCTTTAGCACGGACATTCTGGTTTATTAATAGAGTTAGAGTTCCTTAAATGTATCAAAATGGAAAGTGAACATGTTGTACTTAATAGCCGGTGCCAGCGACCACGTCGTCTGCGTAGAATTCGTACTTCGAATAGCTACTGTACTATACTAATTTTTGGAGATGGTAATTTGGTCATTATTACAACAGCAAACAATGCATTATTCTTACTCAATGTATAACTCATTATCAGTTATCGGAATCGAGGGAGTTAATCTATCTAAAGTATGAACGTTTTCTTGGTATGGACATACCCATTTCGTCATCAATGCGTTTTTTTTTGAAAATTCCAAAGTATAGGTTGTCTCATGTTTATTCTTTAAATGGCTGAAGTATATGAATATGTAAGTTCCTACAGAAACACATCTATAATATAATTTTTTGAGATAATGACTTGTAGCAAATACTTAATAGGAAATAATAATTTGTCGCCAATATACTCAGATGTCAATAAATAATACGCATATTCAAATATAATCAGTTTGGAGAAATCTCCAAATTTGTAGAAGGGAATGTCCACGTTGTTCTTTAGTTTAGCCAAATTAACTCTCTCAATTCCGATCACTGCTCATTATCGAACAACTGTCTATACTGCTGTTGTTATGCTGCTATTCTACTGTTGTGATTACTTAGTGCGATCAAGCCGGTGTGCAATAGCCAATAGGCAATGAGAGACAATACCGCTAATCAAATGATTGGACGATGCTACGATTTGCAAATCTTACCGTTATTGTCTTTCAGTGCACAATGTAAAGTTCTCTTTTTCATTTTATATTTGATTGTTATCTGTTATCTTATTAACATATTATATATTCAACTGCCTCCGTGGCCGAACGGTTACCATGCCACGCAGAGGTCCCAGGATCGATTCCCGGGCCGGGAGAAATGTTTGTATGCCTTACATTTATTTCTCTCGTGAGTTTGGGTGTAATTTGTGGTTGTCTATGTGTGTGTCCATGGCACCCGCGACACAGGGTTTCCCTAGTGCGAGGCTATGTTGAGTGTGTGCGTTATTTATTTATTTATTATTATTAAGTCAGATACTTGAAACCACGATTTTATGCTTTATGCGATTGGAATAATGTCGATTTTAATATTCCATATCGATAGGCAGTTAATATCAATCAATGTAAATACAACTGCTCTATAGCATGGCTACGCATGATTGTCGCGACGCGCGCGATAAAATTGAAATAAACGCGCGTTATTGGCTATCTCAATCAGATCTAATTTAGATAACCAATAGCGCCCGCTTATTTCAATTTTATCGCGCGCATCGCGATTATCATGCGTAGTCATGCTACGGGGGCTGGTGCCGAAAACATCCATTTTGTTTTGGTTTATTGGTTAATGGCTACAATAGCTTTATAACAGTAGCAGATTTTATTTCATTGTGTGAATTGCGGATAGTCATCCGTTATCCGCGATTAAATCGAAAATAACAGGTTATAATAACAATGTTGCCGTGGTGTTGCCAAGCCCTTGAGTCGAAAATTACAAAAGTTACATTATTGTCTACAAAATTTACATTTTATAAGTTTTTTTTTTTAATTAAAAATTGTAACTGTAAAATATATTATAATTATGAGCTTACATCCTAAAAATAAAAAAGTACGCTCAAGAAAAATCAAGCCATAATTACTGCAATTGATTGATTTCATCTTGTTTGCACCATATCTAAGTTACTTTTTTGTCTAATTTGGGTATGTTCGTAAACTATTTAGGATTTACAATAACAGTTAAAGTTGGATTACCACAAAAGTTACGAAAATTGCCTTAAAAACAAGAATTACTTACGGATTACGCGAGAAGATGAAAAGTTGCGAAAAATGTAAGAAATTTAGTAATATTCATTCGCTATCATTGCCATATTGTATGCCAAAACTACATAACAGCAGAATAAAAGGTTTTCTGATTACAACTGTTATAGTTTACAATAACAGTTGTTGAAAAATCGCATAACAGTAAAATTAATTATCGACAAACAGCCGTTTTTGCCATGTCTACTTATTTTCAGAGTTTTATTGGTTGTCCATATAAACGTTCATCCTCTATTTCTGCCCCCTTAAGGTTTATGTTTATAACAAAAGTAACCTATGTCCTTCTCCTAGGTCCCACCTATCTCTATACAAAAATTCATCAATATTAGGTCAGCGGTTTAGGTGTGAAAATGTAACAAGCAGAGTTACATTCGCATCTACAGTATTAGTATAGATTAGTTTTGTATTGATAATGTTGTGCAGGCTACTACAATAACATTTTTAATTTTATGGAAATAGTCATTTTTGCTGTTTTAAACAGATTGTTATGAAATTAATGAGTTCTTTGCGTAAGCTAATTATTATTTAATTAAAATGGAGACTTTTTGTATCTGCCGAAAATGGATGGTTGAATATGGACACAGAATTGAAATTATTTGAAAAGTACAGTCGAGAGCACATTAAACTCGACACTTTGGACTATATACCGATTTATTGCAAACATCTGCCACCAAGCAGTAATGAGAGCATTACTGCGTACCGGTTTGGAAGGGTAAGGGTGCTGGTGAAATTACAGGCACGTGGAACTTGTCAACTTATGTCTCAGTGTGACAGGCATACTTGCAAGTGCCCCTCAGATCTTTGCAATTTATCACTCCGAGTGGCACTGCAACTGTTATGGCCAGGCGTGTAGCTTACCATCAGGCATACGACTTGTTCGGCCCGTCATTTGGTAGTATTTGAAAAAAACGTAGATTTGAATTTTAATGTTAAGTGTCAAGCTTGACATGCTTTTGACCCTGTTAGTTGCAATCAGGCAGAGGAAACTTGTTTGTTATACATATCATGACCATAATGGTGCCGCACAAGCTGCACACTAATAATAGTCTTGCTAAAAAGGGACGAAGAAGCCCTTACTTGAATTTTACCATTTAATATGTCTGGTGTTTTAGATACATTTTCAGCATATTTTTGTGGCCTTATTGAAGCAATAAAATAAATTGTCAAGTACCCTATTGTGGGTCGATAATTTTGCGATTATATGAACAGGTCAATGAATTGTAAATCAAACAGTGATGTGTATTTAACTACATTGTTAAATTTTTATTGGTTATTGTTTCAGGCGAGGAGCACGCCACAGCTGTCACTTGGCTCTGGGTACACAAGGTGAGAGTTTGTTATGTTACGCCTTGATGGCTGAGTGGTTTGTAGGTTTTCTGCCAACAGGTCTTCTTTGAATTCCTGTTTAGTCCGTTTGTATATATATGTATATACTTTATTTAGACTTGGAAATGTCACGTAAACAGTAAACTGGCCGTTCTTGGTAGCCATCTTCACGAAGTCAGAAATTAATTTATGGGTCAATGGACTTATACGCTTGTGTACTAAGATTTCAGTTGATAATATCAAAATATAGCATTCACGAAACTTAGAAAGACAAAATGTATGATATTTAAAAATAAATATTATCAATAATATAAAAATCGTGAAAATGTGAAAAACTTTAAAAAATGAACAAACAAAATATTATTAATAGTTTACATTATTTTATACACCCCATTTATTGAATAACATAAAGTCATAACAAGTTATTCTTGTGCTACATTTATTCCAATAAGAATATTTCGGGGATACTTCGGCCTTTTTTATATGGTTTTTATGCCATACATGACGTAATTGAGCGTTTCGTTACTACGAGTAGACAATAATCATTGTTAAATCTTTTAATAAAGAATTTCAAAACAACAAACATGGTGAAATATGGCTATATCAATGAACTCCACTCAAAACCGTTGTGCTTGCGGATGCCCCATACAAAGTATGTCTCACCTGCTTTCTTGCCCACTGTGTCCAACCAGCTGCACTTCACTCGCAAAGACCTACTGAAGGCAACGGATTGGGGCATAGAGGTGACTACTTACTAGGCCAAAGAAATTTAACACCGGTTTGTTTTTTTTTTCATTTTTTTGTTTTTGTCATTTTCTCAATAAGAAGAATAAGGAATAAATAAATATACTGTTAATAGCAAGAGTAGAGTCTGCATTAACATTCAAATTCATTTTAACAGTGACAGTTGTATATGTGTTTACAATTTTGATCTCGAATTCCATCACATAGTATAAAGTTTCTTGATCGTTCTGCTTAGGTAAATCTACCATACAAATTAGTAATAATGTGTCTTTGTGGGGTGTGTGTTAGCGTAGCTTCTGTATAGTACTAGTGACTAGATACTGCTAATACAGACGACGTAAAGCCCAGTCTACACTACTAATAAGAAGTCAGTCGACAGTTTAGTCAATCAGGTTCACTGATATGTTGGATTGATTCCATACAAATTTCTTATATTTGTGATATCGCCTCAAATGGTCAGAGGTGTTATTAGTAATAAAATGGTAAATTATTATGTTTCAGAATCATCCCCGCCGCTGTGAATGTGGTCACTGGTACAAATTAGTTGAGAAGGCGCCCCTATAAGCAATTTTTAGTTATACGTAGATTCTATCTGCAAAACTTTCAACAAAAACGCGTCAAAGCACCTCTCTGTGGATTAATCGTTTGTCTATGGTTATTAGTGTTGCCATACGTAACTGATGCGTTATTGAATTACCAAAATCGAAAATAATCAAGATTAAAATATTACTGTAAGCATAACACTGCGGTCTTTTTATTTTTCCTTATACGAATGCATATGTATTAGAGTTGTGTAGATAAATAAATAATTTACTGTTAGTTGGGAATTTTATTTTTATAGGTTCACTAGCTTTTACAGCTCTGTTGGAGTGGCATTAGGATAATATCCCCATGTCATCCAGTTTAATTTGCATTGAGTGGATATCTAATTCTTTTTTAGCGACAGAACCAACTTAGTCGAATTTCAAATAGGTACTAGAGTACCTAATACATAATAGATTATGAGCACTTTGGAATAAAGCCACACGAATAGATCGATTACATGAAACGTTTTATGAGATTTATATAGAGCGTGGACAGAATGAAATCATTGTATCCTAGATTCTGACATTTGTTTATAATATTATTGGTATAAAAATCGAACAAACAAAGCAACCCCCCCAGATCACCAGATGACTGATCTCAAACCAGTGTCTATTGCCGCTACGTGACTACAGCTTTTTTTATCAAGTGAGCTACGAACCGACTGTTCAGCAGATGGTACGAATTTTTCTCTGTGCTTGCTATTGCTACAGATCTTAGTATTGGGCATAAACGACTTTTTTATTGCCGCCACCCGGGAGAACCTTACGAAAATTTCTTCACTCAGCCAGTTATGAGCTACAAAATAGTGTTACGAGCAGCACACTCTGCAGTTCTTTCGAACAAATCTATCAATAATACAAAAAACATGAACCTCAACGTCACAGTAACCACATCTACATGAGTTTAATAACTTTATATAGGTAGCGGTCCCCTAGTTTATACGAGTTTCCAACGTTTTCGCTTTTTGTTGAAGTTGTATAAGATTGTGAGTGCGTAATTAATACCTAGTGGCATAGTTTTTACAATGACATACCATATTTTTTACTTTGGAACTGATCCAAGTACAATGATGTAAGAATTTTATTTATCTATGTCGATAAGTATAGAATTAAAATAGCGCCATACTTAAAAGGGCCTATACATTATGCAAGTGCACGCTGCAACTACATTCACAATCCTGCTTCGTGTGGCGGACGGCCGGGCAGGCTGCATTGAAGGATAATGAGTGGAAATTCTTCACTCAGCTGTTGTGCGCATCTGATACTTACATTCCTATAGCTTTTAATATTTTGTCATCTCTCAATTTTTTTAAACTTTGGTTTGATGCTAATGGACTTTGTCTGTCTGCTTGAAAAAGTGTAATAGTCTTGTTCTGTAGGATGTGCTACCCACCGGATCTTGAAATTGTTTATGATTCCTATTCCAGTTAGACTTCAAAATAAATTTCTACGTATTGTACTGGACGCTAAAGTCACTGGTATTTCTCACTGTGAATACCTACATTACGGCTAAATTTAGAATATTTAGGTTACGTTCACAACCTAAATATTCTAAAATTTCTTACTGGTGTCTGGTGGGGTGCATTAATAAGGAGTGTGTAGGACTACGCCACCTTTCTTTTGGAGCCAAGTAGTGTTACGGCATCTGGAAAGTTAGACAATATTCAATCAAAGGCTTTGAATTAGGAATTCTGTCAAGTGCAATGAAGTTTAGCCCCATAAACGCATTGCAGGTCGAGTGTGTAGATCCTCCACTTCGTCAATTTTTGTCTGACAGGTATTTCTGTCGATTCTTGCAACTTTCAAATGATCCTCTTATAAACAAACTACAATGTCTCTCTCGAGAAATAACATCTTCTCCATACTGGATTCGAAAATGTCTATCATGTCTTGTCTTTAGTTTTCATAAATACCTTGCTCTTCAAACCCCCACTTATCAGTATTCTCACTATCCTCTTTTTTGTTATACTTACGAGGTTCTAACTTATATATAAATAACTTCTAAGGTTCATCAGCAATCTAAAATAGTCCAAAAGATTAAGTTACCACCTGAAACTTCTGTATTCACCGGAGAATGTTTTGGTTTGTTTAAAAGTGTAAAGGTTATTCTAATAACTAAGTTAAACAACAGTATAATATTTTCCGACTCTATGAGCGCATCGCAATCATTGTCCAAGTTTCCGTTTAGTTCGAAACTGATTTGCCCCATTATATTAGAAACTAGAAATTTACTTTATCAGGGTAGAAGAAAAGGTTATTCTGTAGTGTTTGGTTGGGTGCCGAGTCATTGCGGCATCCCAGGCAATGAACGTGCAGACCAACTGGCGGGTGAGGCGATTGATTGCGGTGATGTAGCATTTTTTACTAATTACTGTCATGATTTGAGTGCATTGTCCGCGATTTCTCTCAGGAATTCCTGACAGGAATTTTGGACTGTTAGCTGCCGTACGAAGGGATCGTTTTATGCGAGTATACAGCCCTCTATTTCTACTAAGTCTTGGTTTTCCAAAATGAAATTTGGACAGTTGGCCACAAGTGTACTGATTCGCATGAGACTGGGGCATGTGTGTTCTCCGGCCCACTTAGCCAAGTTTAAAATTATAGACGTCTACAATTAACATGTAACCATGTCATACACGAGTAACCTTTGCGAGTGTGGATAGGTGAGCTAAATCATGTTGTACTCAACTGTCCTTTATACGATAATTCCTTTTTGTTCCATGTCCTCATCTCCATTGGATTCCCTCTTACTACTACTGTAAAGCTTATTTTGTCATCTAATAGTCCTATTATCTTTAAATGTTTCACTTCGTTTATAACTTTCAATTATATCAAATTATAAATATATTACGTTTGTCATATAATTCTTATGTTTATGTATTCCTATTTAACCTTAATCGCACTTCCCTGATCCTTTTTCACAAATTATTTTTCCTTTCCACTGTTTTCTTTATTGGAACTTATTCACAGTTTCCCCGTTTTGCAGTGGCACAAACGCAAACCGCGAAGTGCCAGAAACAAAACAAAAAAAGAACTTAACTGTCAAAAGACTAAAATCCCATGAAATTTTCCTGAAGTTGTCGGAAATCTAAACTTGCTCGAAAATATTGAACTTTTCTTATCCTAATTTATTTACAGAGAATATTATGCAATGAAACAAACGATAACTTTGTTTAATTGCATAATTATTTGTGTTTGTGTCTTAAGACTGATTGAAAGAGCTACAACATGACTCGTAAGTACTTTTTTTGATAAATAGGCGTCTAATAAATAACACACGGCAGTTTTTAAGCAAAAATATAGTCATTAGTCTCTAATCGTTCAAGTAACAAATAATTTGCTTAAAAACTGTCTCACGTAGTATTTCCACAATACTCGTTGAATAGCAGAACCAGCATAAGCCCCTAAAATTACTAAACAGAAAACTCGATGTTGGCGAAAACCTACAAAGGGCCCTTGTAACTTTTACCGCCAATAAGTAAAAAGAAAAAGAACAATAATTTATTTATTATAAATTCTTTGAATTATTGATGCCGATAAATCTTGGTATTTACGAAAGTATATCGTGTTTTTTTTATTTAACGCAAGAAATATAGGGTATAGACAGACTAAGCCGTTGAGACCGATGTCACGCGAAACATTGCAAGAATAACGAGAAAAACTTAATAACTTAATAAAACGCTACAGAGAAGGAAAAGAAACAGGCCACAGATGTCTATACTGCATAATATAATAATTAAAATGTGAAATGTGCAATCTGGCGTTGGACCTTCTACCCTTTGAAATGTTATTATTATTATCAACCAGCCAATACTTGTACTTGTAACAAAAAAAGGCACAACTATGCATACTTTACACAGCAGTTGTGCCTTTTTTGTTCCGAGGATAGAATAGCTGATATATTTTCTATTTTACCAAGAAACAAGGCATTAAATAGATAATCAGAAGCCTAATCATCTGAAATTTAGCCTGATACATGGAATGAAAGCAATTTTCTGTCTTAATTTTGATAAAAATGGGAGTATTTTTTCTACTCTGCAAGAACTTCACTTCAATTGAAGGTTAAAATGATTGTTTTCAAATTGTGCAAAATAGATGCACTTCAGTTGATTTTTTTTTCTTGCACTTGACTTGCTGCACATCCCTCTGAGAAACAAGAAAAAATTCTCAATAATTGTTTTTACTTTTTGCTACAATTAATTTTACAAGTTTGCCAACATCTAAAATTATCAAAAATAATGTTCATGTTTGCCACTGCTACTGGTAGTAAAAGCGTAATGGACCACAGTTGATCAGGAGGACGCGCCAGAGGTTCAATTTGCCACTCTCTGTTATTATTAAAGTAAATAACACATGCATAACTATTGTCCCAAACATAACCACCAAAAATAAACTCAACATGCGTTTGCCTCTTTATGAGGCTTCCTGGGGAAATTAACTGCATGGAAAAAATATACAGACTTGCAAAGTAATTTACTTCCATTTTTATTGACATGGATTCCTGCAAAGCAATGCCAATATTTTATTGTTCCACTTTTGAAGTTCTGAATACATTATGAAAATAAAGATTATCATTTTATGCTGAAGTTCAAAATTGTTTTCAAGTTTGATAGGATGCGAATGGATAATTAATTCACATATTGGATTTCTAGTGTCTTATCATGAAGTCATTTAACTGAGCTAGTAAGGAATAGCTTTATGTATGTGGAATGAGTGCACAAAAGCTTGTGCTTTTTGCTTCGGCTCTGACAGTCTATGCACGTAGAATGCTCCCTCCCTCAAATTAGGCGCACAAGTGTTTCAGGCGTAAAAGGAGCGACGCAGTGGCGCATCTATGGCGCTTCAGTAATTGTTAGTTCACTTACTATGATTGCAAAAGTGGCTCATGCATGTCACAACAGGTGGTGCTGCAACTGCTCTTCTAAAATTTGTATGTATATTAGTAGTAATGTAGCACGACTGCTGTGCCATAGTGGTGCCATTTCATTGCATCTATAAGCATCTAATTTGAAGACGCCCTTAACCATATTTATTTTTCCTATGGCATTACTAAATTGACAATGTTATCTGTAGATTCCAGAAGACCAGGTTCATCGTCAATCACGCCATTGAGTGAGCGATTGAAAACTCCAGTCCGGCGCCGTGAAAAAACCTACATCTCACTAGTGTATATTGCTGATGGGTTTGCTGATGACTGCGATGAGTTCATTCATTGCTGCACAAAAGAAGACGAGAAGCTTACTTATCCTGTTTTTGCCCAGTATTGGCATGAGATGAATTTCTCCAGTCTTTATGAGTAGGTATCTTGTAGTATTTGCAGTCACTGAACAGCTGGTCTTCCTCATACTTAAACCGCAAGTTTTTAGAAATAAATACTGAGATGTGACTTAATTACGTCTTGGAATTTATTGTTTACTATGAAACGAAGACTTACTTGCCAAGCATTATTTGTGCTAAAAGCTAGTACGTACACTGTGTATATACAATAGAGATAGAATCTAGTTTCTAGGTTTTTGCAATGGAACTTTTTCTTTTTCTGAATCGTGTATGTATTTGTTTTTTCTAACAAACAGTCCAGTCTCTCAGCTGTGACCTTGGGACCTGTATAGAGCCAGAAATGTGTTTTACATTCCAACAAACATTATAAAGTTTATATATATTTGTGGTTTAGATCCGAAAAAATTGTTTCATTTCTAGATATAGAATGTGTTATATGTATACATTCTGGTTTTGACATAATTTTCTGTGTTCAGGTTATTTTTATGTATCATCTTGCAAAACTATCATATACCGCTTATACTATTCACAGAGGCAGATCTTGTGGAGCAGAAATAGCTGAGCTATCAGAAGAGGTTATCCGCATCGCCAAACACTACATGCTTGCGGATACTAGTAATTTCGAGGTTAGCCGTAATTTTATTCATAGTATTTTAAGCCGTGTATTTTTTACGAATAAGGTGTCTGGTGGAAGAACATAAAATTATTACAATCACAGTCATCCTTTCGGCTCAATTTATACTGCGATGGAACGGAATGGAAGCGACATTTTGTAACGATATTCGCTTCCATTACGTTCGTATCTCGTTCGTTACTTTACATCAAATGACATTTCATACGCTTATGTCATTCCCATCTCGTTCGTTACGTTACATCAACTGACAGTTCATACGCTTATGTCAATCCCATACATTGTCTTTCCATTCCATTGGCGATATCGCTAACAAAAAGACACATTGTCTAGGCCACATTTATGAACTCGACCCATTTTTGCAAGACTCGGTGGCCTAACCTACGAGTTCGAGTCGAGTTGAGCGAAAAGAAGTTGAGTCGTAAACCTAATTCGAGTTTTGAATAAAACTCGAGTTCCAAAATTCGACTCAAAGCGACTTTACTCTAAAAAGTCTCGAGTATGATAAACAATTTTACTGAACAACTACTATTGCCCACGAATTAAATAAATAATAATAATCTCAGTACAGAGTACTAAAAAAACCGACCTCAAAAGTACGTGGAATTACGTCTATTTGCAAAGTTTTATTGAAATATCCCCTAGTGCGCCACTATACAGGACTGGACACAGGAGATAATAAAAATGCGTTCTCACTACTCAAAGTACACACATCAAAAGTGTCTAGGGATCAAGTGAATATTTTTGAAATAAAAATTATTTAAGCAATATTTAACAAATCCAGTCTTCCAGGACGACTTCTTACTTTAATGCTTATGTTTTATTTAACCGCTTACCCCTATATTTAATTAAAATAAACTAAAATTGATGTTTTTGCAAATTGTGGGAAAAAACTCAAATTAACGGCGTCAATTAAATGACAAAAAAATGGCGAAAATGATGATTTTGCTCATTTTTATTGTAAAGATAAGAAAATTAATAATCTGTATTTCCACCATTAACACGAATCACACAATTACAGCGATTTGGCATGCTTAAGATGAGTTCATCAAAATCACTTTGAGGAATGGCCGCCCATGTGTTTTGTAACAAGTCTAAATATTGTTGTAGAGTATGTACGGTATGCATACTCGGCACAGCTCTTCTTTGAAGCATATCCCATGCGTGCTCAATTGGATTGAGGCCTGGCGATTGAGCAGGCCACGGCAGAACGTTGATACGAGCTTCGGCAAGAATGCGTGTTACGACTCTAGCCGTGTGTGGACGTGCGTTGTCATGCATTAGTTGAAATGAATCACCCAACTGGCCTCGCAAAGGGATGATAACATCTGAAACAATCCTCTCTGCGTGAACTTGAGCATTGAGGTTACCCCTGATCCAAATGAGATCGGTTCTTCCGCCGATCCAAATACCGGCCCATATCATTATTGTTCCCCCACCATATGGATGAACTTCCTGACAATATCTCAAACGTTCATGACGTCCAGATGTTCTCCAAACTCGAGTACGTCTTGTATCCGGTCTCATACCGAAGCGGGATTCATCCGAAAAGCACACATAGCGCCAGTCTTCTTCCTCCCAGTTTCTGTGTTCGCGAGCCCATTGTAAACGGGTCCTGCGATTGCAGGGTGCAATAGGTGGAACTCTGAGCGGCCTTCGGGATCGCAGACCCACTTCACGTAAACGATTTCGGATTGTTTGATCGCTTATTAGCAAGCCTGAGGAGCTGTGGAGCCTCGTAACCAACATCATGGCGGTCATGGTACGATTCCGTCGAGCAGTATTTTGGATATACCGGTCCTGTCTGCGAGTCGTGATGCGAGATCGTCCTCCATGTCGCTCGGCCACGCTGCCCGTCATGCGATAGCGCGTCCAGAGGCGACTTATGACGCTCTGTGTAGTGTTAAGAGTGAAAGCCACAGCACGTTGCCTGGAACCAGCTTCCAACATTCCGACGGCTCGCATCATCACTTCTCGGGTTAAATGATGTCGTCTCTCCATAATAATGTAAATTGTTTCGGTTCCGATGCAGATATTGTAATGATTTTGTCAAAACGCTATAACTCATTTTTATACAAAACCACATTGACAATCGATTTTCTTCTTATTATGGAATTTTAAACAATATTCCTTATTTAAATGTTAAAACTCACTAAAAAGCATCAATAGCGATACAAAAAAGTTAATATAATTAACCCTAATTGCAGCAATACTCTTAAACGTACTTGATCCCTAGACACTTTTGATGTGTGTATATAAGTATATTAGAGAAAAACTTCTTGAATTGGAGAATAGCAAAATCAACCATTAAAATAATTGCACCTTATAATAAAATTTAGGCGCTATTTATAAAAATGAATCTTCATGCGTGAACAGTCACCCTTAGAGGTGGACGATTTTCTTCAAAATGAAATGGGATCACTATAGAGGTATCCTCTTTCCAACAAAAAAGAATCATGAAAATCGGTTTACAAATACCAGAGTTATCGCGTAACATACCTTTTTTGTAGTCGGTTAAAAACTCAATATAGTCAATGAAACTTTTTCCGGATTTTAATCGCGTATATTTGTTTTTTCAAACAAACCCACGTTTCGTCAACATATTGTGGTAACAATCGCGAAAACCTAAGAACTCCGATATACTCAATATAGTCATAAAAAAATATTTTTAAATAACGCACACATTAAAGATAAAGAAGATAATAAATACTTAATTAAACTGCAGTTTAAGACACCACACCACAACTGCT
>NW_020653391.1:4930473-5011560 GCF_003589595.1 Hyposmocoma kahamanoa | reverse complement strand
GCATCACAGTCTATAGAGATAGCAACAATTATATCGTGCGACTGGATAAAACTGTCCTCTTAAGTTGTCATGCCTGTGGAAGGTTTCCCGCTACATTGTTCTTGGCCCAATATTAAAATCTATGACAACTTTGCAGGAAAATGTATGCGGTTTATTCTTAGTCTACGCACTGCTAAACCTCCAACCATACACCAATTTGGCTTGCCTCCGTATCGTCCCTGAAGACATGAATGCTATTAACCACATTGAAGCTGTAGCTCGTAGAGACAAACGCCTAGATGTATTATATATTCTTGGTTCTGTGCTGGTAAAGGGACCAGTACAATATCATGCAGATAATAGAGAAAGAGGAATGGATGGTGCTATTAAGAAATATTTGGAAGGTGAGTTTTATGTGGTTTCAAGAATATTGATGACAGCGGTGGCATAACAACATGGACTGTGGCGGTTGTACTTGGTAACATTTTAGTGTCCATTGGTAGCCATACACCCTTAGGATAGTCTAAGTTTATTATAATATACAGTAAACATTCCTATTTTGGACATTTTTAAAATTATTATTTGGCTTTGAATATGCTCTTAACGAGATCACATCTGCGTATTTGTGGATCTTCTTCTTCTTCTTTTAAATGTTATGGCTCCATCGAAATAATCAATGATTTTGCCAATGTCAAGTAAAAATAAGTATGTACGGTAGTTTAATATTATTATAAAAATTATGCAAAAAAAAATGGCGATTGCGCCAATGTCCTGTGAGAATTATTTGTGGATCTTGGTTTTGGTTTTGATGCAAAATTGAGTGTCACAAAAAAGACATTTGAGATTCTATTCTCAATTTTCGAATTTCAGACGGCTGCATGACCATAGACAATCTCGGCGTGCGCCCAAAAGGAGTGTTCTATAGACAGAATCCCGTATTAGATACTCTGCGGGACATGAAGAATGCTTACCGAAAGTACGACGCTATCAAATCGTTGATTAAAACAAGTAAGTTCTACAGCTGGAACACAGTCATTTACAGTAAAATTATTTTCTATTTCGGACGGAGTAAAATGACATTTGCAGGGTTGCCAGTTTTCGTAAAATTTTAAATAGTCATGTAGTTGTTGTCGACAATTTTATCGATAGATTGTTAAAGAAGGTAAAAATTTTAGCAAAAATGCCTGAATTGTGATGAAACTGTCGGTCTGTGTTGCAATGAACTGTCATTTTACTCCACCTTCAAAAGAGACAGACTATAGATAGGATATTTTGCTTCGTGGAGACATTATTTTTAAAAGTAAGTACGACGGTGGCGCTGCGGCCGACAAGCACCAGTGATAGACATCTTTTTTCATTTCTACTAAGATTTACGAAAAAATTTTGTATCATAATAGCCCGTTTGTTATTGGTAAGTATCAATTACTGGGTGTTAATTATTGGTGTGTGTTGATCACTGGTTAGTTAATTGGTGGGTTTTTGGTGTTTGTTACTGGAGATTTAGAGGAATTTTACTGTAGGTTTTTTTAGTAATAATTATAATAATTTTTAATACAAAGATCGAACACTTAAAAAGAATCCTTCGATCCGGCTGGATTCAAACCAGCGTCTTCCAGCAAACCGTGCCAGACGCTATGCCAAGAAAGCCATGGAACGAACTAGCGGACCTTACGAATTTTTCTATATGCTTGTTGCAGATCTTTGATCTTACAAATAAATATATCTCTCTACCTCTCTCTTTGTTATTGGTTTTATCGACTTTTGCCGTAACGCCATCTGTGACAAATCTTTTTCTTCACTCAGCCAGATACCTTTACAGTTAGCAGCAACTGCCTAGAGATGTCGCTTTAATAATAATTGTCATTTTTAAGTTTATTAAATGTCACAATGTTTGACCAGCATGATATTCAATTATTTTTGTGAATGATGGTGTAATAATGGATGGTGGAGTAATTTCACTAATTTGTTAAATTTATTAATTTGAAGATCGAACACTTAAACATACTACATAATAAAGCAAGTAACTAATTACTATTGATATGTTTAAAAACAAAAAGTTATTTCAAATTTAAAGACACACTTCCCTTAAAGTGTCGATCATAGGTACCATCACCCTAATATTACTTTCAAAGACTTTTAAACTGTGGCTTGCCTCATCTGGGAATCGAACTGACTTGTTCATCTTCTTTGTTCTTGGTTTTTACACTTTTTTTGCCAATAAAATAAACAACTTAATATTTTATTTCAGTAGGTGCGGACATTAATTACGTTAAAATCAAAGACGCGGAGGACCTGGAAGCTTCGCACAAACAACTTATTAACGGAATCAGAGAGCCAGGTAAACGAAAGTAGACTATATTCCAACTAATTTTATGATTAGAATTAATATACATTCCGTCTGCTGTCTGCAGCTCGTAGTAGATAACGACCAGCTAAAACTTTGTATATTGCAGCTGCCGTGCCAACAGCAGTGGTACCAGAGGAGCGTTACCAATCGGTGAGGGAGATAAAAGCCAAGGCTATGAAAAATACCGTCAATTCCATCAAACATAGGACTGGCGTTCAAGAGCGGAGGTGCGTATTGTTTATTTGCGTGGGTGGGTGGGATTTGGGTTACACTTTATATAGATTATGACTTCACACGTTTTCGAAGTTCTCACTGGAGAACATTGAAAAAAGTTTTAATATAAAAATAAAATTATGTATATGTTCTATGTCTACAAGTCGACCTTGGCATAAATATCCCAGTCAGAATGAGGATGTTCTATAAAATAGACCAAGCCAAAAGAACCAATAAATAACGGGTGTGTTTGAAGAGACTGTATTTATAATGTTATTTATTGTTTACAGCAAAAACGAGCCTGCCAGTCCTCAGAAACCAGACATTCGTTCCAAACCGGGAAAAGTGAAATCCGGCAGTCCTAAAAAACCTCTAACGACTAACTCTCCACGAAAACCTAAAATGCAGCAAAAATATTCACCAAAAGCTAAAAAACAAAAAAAGCAGAAAAATGTACGGAAACGTAAATATTACAGTTCTAGTGATAGTGACAGTGACGTCACAATCAAACTTGATGATGGTGACTTAACTGATGACGATGGAAATGATTTGGACTTGGATGAATATATCGAAAGACTTCAAAGGAAGGAAAAAGCCCAAAAGGATGAAGTATCTGAAGAGAAAGTTAATAAGGAAGAACTTGTTACGCAAGAACTTGATACACAAAAAGTTGATACGCAAGAACTTAATATGGAAGAACTTAATATGCAATTGGATACTTTACCAATTTACATAAGATCAGCTGGTGACGAAGACATTGAGATTGAAATAATTGATGAACATGTAAATAGTAGTAGTGGTGAAAATAGGACTAAAAGAAAGAAAAAGGTTGCTCAAGCCAAAGTTATGTCATTACCTGATATTAGCTTCCAAAATATTGATGATACTGTACCTACAGAAAATATCAGTGAACAAATTGGACTTTCTAGCGCACCTTTGGCAAATGTTTCAAAAATAACGAAAAATGATGACGCAGTTTTTAAAAAACCTAGCAGTGTTATCAATCCTAAACTTAAAGCAAAAACTATACATAATGAACCTCAACCTAGTACTTCAAAAGAAACTATGGAATTAATTAAGAAACGTAACGATATTACTCCAAATGTTAAAAATAATAGTCCACGGAAAGCATACAAGAATACTGTCACTCCTGGTAGCGTAACGATATCTCAATCCATAGATACGAGTCCAGAAAAGAACATTGATACCCCTGCTAGGGTAAACAGGTCTCGATCTAAAGATATGAGTCCAGAAGAAAACACTGATACTCCTGCTATAGTAACAAGATCTCGATCCAAAGATTTGAGTCCAGAATCAAATTCCAATGAACCAAAAGTTAAGTCTAAAGATACTATTTCTATTAGGAAAGAGATTATACCTGGAATTAAAAATACAAAATCTAAAATATTTCAAATGGCGGATACTGATAGTATACCAAACAAGGAAATTCCAGAATTGGATAAATATAAAAAGAAAGCTAAAGCTGATGAAGATGGCTGTATTATACAATTACCTGAGGATATTCCAAGAAATAGAAAACCACAATTTAGTTCTACTACACCAATACATATCGGAGATGTTGACATGATTGAAAAATATCTACCCATACATGGTAGAACTAAAAGGGTACTGTGGAATAAACAAGATCCAACTGTAGGCAAAAGTTTTCGAGGCACCAGCTTAACTATAAGCGTAGGATCTATAAGTTCAATCGATAGTATGACTACAGTCTTCCATGAGACTGACGAAAATTTTGATTATAAAGTTAATAACAAAAGTCCGAATGCAAAAGAACATGCAGATAAAAGTTCACATGACCTTCATGCTACTACAGGTGATAAAAATCGCATTAAATCCGTTGAGAGAACACAAATGAGTTTGCCGGATGTTAATTGTACCACAATTGATGAACGGCATAGCGAAAGTAATGAAAACTCGGAAACAAGTTTGCCTGATTTAAATTCCATTTCACCGAATATAGGTAACATGGCAGCTAGAAAAAAAATCCAAATGACTTTACCAGCTTCATCCAGCCATTCCAAAGCTAGCAAAAATAATATTAAAGCTAAAACAAAGACAAAAATGGGTTTGCCTGATCTCAATTCTACAACAGTTGAACATTTTCATAATAAAAATAATATGACACTGAATGAAAAGACAGGAATTAATTTGACAGAGTTTACTTCACTGGACAAAAGTAGGAAAGATAATGAGAATATAGCAATGAGTTTACCTGATTTAAATTTTAGTATGGTCGGCTTAAGTAAAGAAATTAGTCTGCCTGATCTAAATTTGACAACTACAGATTGTAATAAAAATATGCCTACAAAGAGACTCGCGAAAACTCCTACAAATACAAAAGTTCCAGCCAAAAAATATAAATCAGCCAGTACCACCGTACAGGCAGTTCATTGTCGTGATATAAATACTCCTGACCGCAATAAAACACGAACCAGATTAGTTTCTTCAGACAAAAGTCTTGAAATGTCAAATTTAGATGCCGTAGAAGGTATGGTGCGGGTCACAAGATCCTCAAAAGTGAGTTCCGAAAATAAGATAAGCAATAACGAGGTTTTTGATAAATCTAAAAGCAACCTCACGTTAACGCCGATACTGAAAAAGCCTGAAAAAAGGCAGCAAAAACAAATACATCGCAAGTCGAAATTTAAGAAGATGGGAATTGTTGAAATTGCCGATCTCGATACTGACCGAACCGCCTGATATTACTGACTCTAAACATTATAAGTTACGTTTGGTAGAAAAAAGAACATAGGGAATCACCACATTATTATCGTCGAATCGGCTTAAGCTGGTCCAAAAAATCTTCATATAATAAGAGTATAATAGTCGTTATACGTTTCGCTACCGGTCGGACTGCACCGACGCAAAACTTTTACAATTTCTGACCGTATATAAGTAAAATTACTCCATTAAAAAGCGCAATATTTGTGTTCCATATACGTCCTGCTTCTGGGCACGAGCTTTATATGGTTTAATTTAATGTTATTACTCATGATTGTTAAAAATAAACATCGTGGAATACATTGATGTTGTAAATATACTATAGTTCATTTAAACGTGTATTTGTATTGTATTATATAAGAACCTAATTTATTCGCAGACACATTAGGACCATAAAACAGGACATAACACTACATTCCTACGTTATTATCTAATAAATTACGAGATTTGGATAAATGTCGACCGTAACATCATGAAAATAAGATCATTGAGCCTCTGAGACTTTAGATTAAAGAAAAGAAAACTAAAAACAGAGAAGACGCCTTCTCTGTTTAATTGAATAACGCTTTTAAGCTGAAATTAATTAGATTCATATTTTGCAAAAAGTAATTGTCAAACTTTTGTAAAATAGTAGTATGAAGCATATTTTACCTGTCACCATGTATCAAGACACTTAACTCTCTTTCAACAGTCTGTATCAACGCGCTCTAGGTCATAAGGGATGATATTCGTGTCATCTCGTACCTTCTCATTAGGATTTTGTGATTTTAAATCGGTTGGCTTGTTAACAAAAGAAGTTGTAGTATACGAGTATGCGTTAGGTTTAATTAACTGTAAAAGGCTGTATGGTCAGACACGGTAATTGTAAAAACGAGTATTTGGCTATTATTTTATTTATTTTTGGAAGATTTATAGCTTTTTAACAATAAATATATGTTAAGTAACAGCTGAAAGTGCTAATTACAAATCTCCACGAGCAGAAGTATCCAAAATACTTTTCATTTATGTACACGTAAGGGAGTCACACGGGTCACACCAGGAGGTCTACTCCTGGTTTCCGTCTGACGTCCAAAACAATTACTGTCAAATAAGTAATACATTGTCGTTTGATTTGGTCGAGTAATTATACTTGTTAGACAGCAATTATTTTGGACGGAGATCGAGACCTTCTCACCACACTTATCGACACTAAGTCACAGAAAAAAACAGTTCATGTAATAAAAGTGAAAAAGAAACCTGATGGACATAAAGCTTTTTTGACCAGCTCAAGCCATTTCTGCGATAAGTGTGGTGACTCCCTTAAAAACAGTATACTTAATATACAGCAAACAGAGGCTGAAAAGAAACGGTTATTAGTATCTGTTACACTTTGGTGGTGCTATACAGTGTAGCTTATAACATAGCTAAGGACCGTTTTGGTAAAAAGACACAGAACTCCACCCCCACTACTGATTACAACTATTAACAGCAGTAGGTATATTTGTGAACTGTGTTGCCATAAATAATCAATAGGCTATTGGAAACACGACCAAATAATTAAAAAAAATATGAAGAAGCAGAATCTGGCTTTATCCCTTCCTGTCCTAGAGACACACTGTGTGCCAAAATCTCATTGGTAATTTTTTTAATTTATATTTTTTTTAAAAAAAGCACGTCGATGGCGCTGCCTTCGTCATTTGAATTCGCTTGCCGAAGAAGCGGCAGTCAGTTCGATGTAAACAGCGATCCAATGAAGCGCCTTGCTTCCTCTTAACGTCTACGGCAAAGGAATGAAATACGCTATTGTGTTCCCCGAAAGCTATAAATTTGGGGCTATTCAACGTTATGAGTAAATTGGCGTTTTTTAAACAAATGCTTCACATAAACACACTCACACATCGCTTCATCACATCGCTTGACATAAATGCTTGCCTTTGTCGAACACGTCACCTAACGTGAGCGAGGACGAAATTAAATGATATTTGTCTCCAAATGTCAGACTGACAAGGTCCCGGCTTATAATGTATTTGAAATTATCAATTCCGAAAGCAGATTCATCACTATCTTTAATATAAGTAGGTATGTAAATAAAGACCTTTGTGACCATTTCCTGTGATGATGGCTTAAGTTCAGGTAGCCACATGAAATTATTGATATTTAGAAAAATATCTCATTCATGGTGCATTTGACCTAAGGCTTAGTAGCCAGTTAGCAATAATCTAAATAATAAAAATAATAAAGATGGATCATACGCAGAACGACAAAAACTAGAGTCGAGAACACGCAAAATTAAAGCTGTGACAAATCGCGTCATTGCGCGAGTAGCGTTACACCTGCCGAAATTAAATGGTGTAATTATCTTTGAACAAATATAGAAGAGAGAACAGAGAAGGAGCAGAAGCATAGACATAGTCATCGAGTGGAGTAGATATTTTCTGTTTTTGTCGGCCTGCGATTAAGCCATAATTCTAGACACACAATAAAACTATACAGTAACTTTTATATGAAAATGTACTGTACTGCATCTAGCTCTACAGGGCTACGCCTCGTACACTTTTTAAGCTACTTCAAATTAGATGCTAATAGAAGCTCTGCAATGGCGCGGCAGCCACGCAGCGTGACTGTAAAAAGTGGCACAATGCTTCTAGATATTGTATGAAAATTAACGCTTCTATAAGCGTTTAATTTGAAGTCGCACTTAATTAGAGAAATGTAAACTTAGATTTGATACGTTTGTAGAATTAGAACCATAAGTCTGATAATAGTATTATTTCTAGTCCCTAGAATCATTAATATAAGGTTTCATAAACAGCGTACAAATAAACAATGATTTCTACTGTAAACTGTACTCTTAAATAGTTGAAAAATTGTTTTGTAATTGTACGCAAGTTTACAAAACGGTGTTGTTTTTTTGTTGTAGTCAGATTTAACCCTTAACTACATTCGCTATTTAGACTAACGTTAATAACTTTGTGGGGTAGTTTTCGACCCTAAAAATAAATACGTCTAAAAACGTAGGTTTATGTTTTATTCTTTTTGTTTATTAAACAATAAATAATAAAAAGACTTCTATTCATAAATAATACTCGTTATTCAAAATTAACCAAAAAAATTACCAACAATTAAGGCACTTATCGAAACAGTAAACGTTTGTCTCACAAAGATAATTTGTTTTTTTGTAGTTGACTTAAACAACAATTAAACAAGTCTTTGGAGATCAAATAAAGATCATTTCAGAAACTTGTAAAGGAAAAACAAAACTGGTACTTTGTATAAAAATAATGATAATAAATATTTATTATTTTCCACTATAATTGTAAGTCAATGTTTTCCACACATATTTTTTTCCCAAAAGAATCAGCTAGCGTCTTAGGTTTTATACACTCGTATATATCTCAACAATGACAACTTGTAAGGATTTTTTTCCATCTAAGTAACCCGATTATCTTACTCTGTCTTGATCTTTTTCATCTGTAGTCCTTCTGCTTCTTCTTCGTCTCCTTAAACTTCTAGTTCACTGGCGGTATCATGTACTGACCTTTCTGGAATGCTGTCGCTAAATTCGATGGCATCTTCAAAAACATCCAATGTATTCGCCAAATCTAAATCTTTACTACCTAGCAATATCTATCCTATTTGATTTCCGTTTAAATGGCGATTTATTTTGTCTAAAACAAATAAAAACAATGTATAATGACGGATAAAAAAGTTACGTAAATGACTTCGTGGGATAAATTTTGACCCCAATGATACATACCTACGAAAATACTGGCTGCCACTAAACACGCGTCCGCACACTGTAAAAGCACAGTCGGCAATATGTGTTGTTTTATACTTTTTATTTCCTGCATTTTTTAATCAGCTTTTAGGAATACAGAGCTGATTTTTTTTCATATGATAAATAATAACATTCCTGATAACTTATTCTTACATAAGTTCTTGAAAAGCTGATTGTTTCAGAGAAAAATTTTAGTTTTTTTTTTGTTAGGAGAAATAAACATTTTATTTTGATCTCGAAATGTAGGAAAATGTAATGTGGTTTACTTACAGTATAGGTCCAATCATTCTCTATCAAAAAAAAAATCCATCTGCAGGTACTTTCGGTTTTACGAGTAAAAAGGTGGCAAATTTTTAGATTTGTTATTTATTTTTTAACACAATACACTAGTTTCTAGCAATTTTTCCACACCTTTACTTACAAAGCCGCAAGTACATGCAGACGGATTATTTTTTTCTACATAGAAAAGATTGGAACTACACTGTAAGTAACGGTTACCTATCAGTAGTTCGAAATGACATTTTCCAGAAATAACGTTTGGTCGAAAGTTCATAACCTAGAAAGTAATTTTGAGAGGAAAATGTTATTTCTTTTAAACCTAACTTAAACGAACCTAATCGTGTCTATGCGATAAACATTCAACATATACTGAAAGAACAACTGTTTCGTTATAAATCGGTTTTCGGTGTAATGAAAATTCGAACAAACGTTATTTCGGACAAAACAAATTTCGACTTTGTGGTAGGTTACCGTAAGTAATCCACGCACATTACATTTTCGTATATTTTAAGATAAAAAATTAAATGTATATTTCTCCATACAAAAAAAAAATTTTTCTCCGAAACTATCACCTTTTCAAGAACTTGTACAAGAATAAAAGTTGTTAGGAATGTTATTATCTACGACATTATCTTTTAGATTTGTTCGAGTATTACTTATTTGACAGTAATTGTTTCGGACGGGTGTTGGACTGAGAACGGGAGTAGACCCCCAGCAGTCGCTCACTGACGCTGCGCTGGCGTTGTTCCGCCGCCGCACGGACGTCGTGTTGACACTGTAGATACGTTGGCAAGATGCTGACGCTCGAAAGACGCACTAAAAAAAATCTCTTCAATACCTCTACCAAAATGAAATCGCTGGCGATCGCTTATAATATTTCTATGACAAATAGTTCTTCTAGCTGTAGGCGTTGTACAATTTGCCACACAAATATAGTGTAGTGTTTCCCTTATTAAAAGACAAAAAGGGAATATTATATTATTATTTAAAATTTGTAGAACATTTCAATCAAAATTCTTCAAATTGATGACAAAGGACCTAGAAATTTGTAGATTTGCGAGATTTTGGAAATACCACTATGTGACTATGTAAATAAATAAAATAAAAAGGCATTTATTTTTCCACAAAGCATAAGAAACATAATACTTTACGAATAGAAAAAAATAATCGAGCGATGTGGACAAAAAGGTTAAAGACTCAGCATTGCTGATTTTCAGTCTTCACCTGTAGCTAGCTAGCTGTTCGCTTGTTGCACCAAGCCAATGTTGGGCGTTGATCAATTAAATTTCAATCAGAAATTCAATCAATTCAATTGAAATCAATTGCAATTAAAGTCAATTTCAACGTCGCAACTAATTTTTATTGCGATTGATTTCAATTAAATTGATTTTAATTGCAATTAAATTAATTGCAATAAATTTTTTAAATTGTTCTAAGAAACAATTGAAACTAACAATTAAAACCGAAACTACCGAATAAAAGTGTCATTACGAATATGGCTCTCATTTCTAAATCCAAGATGGCGTGCACGATTTTGAGTGAGAGGTGGGTTAAGGGGTTGAGTTTGGGGGTGGGTTAGAGGTGGGTTTGTGGGTGGGTCACTCACCCACCATCTAACCCGCTCACTCACCCATTCAAACGCACACAAACTCACCCACCCACTCAAACCCACACAAAACTCACCCACCCACTCACTCACCCACCCATTCACTCACTCACCCACCCATTCACTCACTCACCCATTCTAATATGCGGAGTGTACACCAAGTAATAACCTACCTTAAGTAGTAACTAGTAAAGGTAGCTATGTAAATACCACTATGACACTTTTAAATTATAACACTTTTATATACTTATGCTCAATTTATATTGCGGCGGAACGGAATGCAAATGAATTTTTGTAGCGAATTTATACATTACATAATGAACAGCTCGAGCATGCGCAAGAATTCCGCGGAAGATTTTGGCTCGTATCTAGTTTGTACGTTACACAATTGACCATAAAGTTCACACTACGTTGATTCACACATTCTAAGGGTCGTATTCTAGAACTCTACTCAATGCTCAAGTCAGGATTTGAGTATGGTTTAAATCAGTCGAAATCAACTCAAGTCCCAAACGATGTATCAAAGTACCCCACAGGTGGGGCATAATTGGACAATTCCCATTTTTTGTTAAAATAAAATTTTTCAATTATTGAATGCTATTTATGAAAGAAAATATTAATTTAGTAATGTTTATTAGTTATATCATCAAATAGGTAAAAAAAAATATTCATTATAATTTCATTTAGTAGCCCAAAATAAAAAAATATCCCCCTATGTAATTAATGGTAAAAGGCGCGTATCTGCACAAAACAAATTTCACAGGAGAGGGATTTAACGTTATTACTTTATTATTTCAATGGCTACGACTTTCATTTTTGCACTGTAAGCATTAATTTATGTTGTCTACGGACTGATAACAATAGACTCCCGTAAATCGTGCTAATATGGTTGCCACGACATTTACGCGGATATGATTTGGCTACTAAATTACCGAAATGGCGACTCATAATCAAATACTATTGCACTATCCCCGACGATATTCTGGTTTTCGTTCTGTTTCAATAATGGTTATGGGTCCAGCTCTAATTTTTGTGATTTGCATAGTAAACTACTTTGACATTAAACACGTAACAAAGTTTTATTTTTTGAATTGTAACCAAGACAGCATGTATTTTCCCAGCCCTAAATATATACAGAACTTGTAAATACCTCAATTGACGTCTATTAGTTTAATGTTAAGGTATTGTGAAATAAATGTATGTTTTACAGCCGAAAATGTTTTTCCTTGGTTTTTCATAACCGCAACTTTCCATTATCTGATGTAATGACTAGGTACAAAACTTCTTTTGTAACTCAGCTGTTTACGCACACCAGCACATTTAACCGAAATAAAAGAATCTTTCAAAATACTAGACAGTTTACTTTTATAATTTAGATCTATTTGAAATTAAAAAACTTTGCCGACTGTAATTTTTTCATTCAATTTTTTTTCCCTTCTAATAAAGGTTTGTCGAGTGGTTCGAAGTTGACATTGAGTATATAAAATCGATTTTGCGTTTTTGTAAGTTTCGTAAACTTAAGTTGAAAAAGTTTTTTTTTATTTATTAAATTTTTATTCAATTAATACAATATGAATTTTTATATACCATGACATTCATATACTATTTTGTGAAAATACTCCGCTAGTTTGTTATTATTATTGATACAAAACATCGAACAGACGCAATAGAACTTTGCGTGCGCGAAGCGAGACACGCAAGCAAGCGACAAACGCAAGTGAGACTCGTGAACCCGGTATTAATTTGCAATGTCTCTATGTATGGAACTACTGGGATTAAGGATAAAAACATACTCGTTCAATGTATGGAACTTCTGGGTTACAATTGTTCCACATGGAACAAACGAAATTTGCTGCCCTCTATTTTCACGATTACAAAAGTAGTTCGTTCGGGCAGGGTCGGCTCGATTGTGTATTTATGTTCGCCTACCTTCGCCACGTTTGTGTAGATCAGCATATAGTTTTCTCAAACAGTGGAATGAATTCACTAATTAAAAAAAATTAGGGCTTGTCGCGCTCGTCGCCGCCCCCATTAGGCTGCTTTTCCACCAGAGATGTGTGAGGTAGCGAGGCGGTACGAGGATGTGTAGTGGCGCACGGGGCCATGGCACGCTCGCTCTGCACCCCTCACGCTACACCACAATTATAAGGGTAACTAACATATTATACATACAGTGACTGTATGGTGTAACGATTAAAACAACAAACAATTTTTTTACTCATTTATTAATAAACTAACTTTACAAATTTAATAATAGCAGAACAATAATATTCCTTATTTCTTTCCATTCATAATAATATGATAATAATTCACCATGACTCGTCGTAGTTTACCAATATAATATGATTTAAAAATAATATATAAACGACAGTGAAAGCAACTTACAAATGAAAATAATGCACATTACAAAAGTACATAGAGTAACTTCATAAAATTGCCAGCAACAAAAATGTACAGGCTTCCGTCCGTTTACTATCCCACAACAATGCGCAACTAGAGAAAATATTACAAATAACGTAAAAATTATTTTTTTATTGTATCAATTCTTTATTTACTATTTCTGCAATCTATTTACATGTTATATAATTGTTACATACCAAAACTACTCTAGTGTGGTGTAACCCCTAACCTATATTTATAAAGTTTTAAAATTATTTGTATTTCTCTTTTTTCAATAATGTATAATATAAATTTATCGGCATAAATTACTATCAATTAGTAGAAAACAAAACAACTAAAAAATATTACACCCAATATACACAGCTAGGTTTTGAGAGACCATCCACTATATTTATATTATACAAGCTGGCGTTCCTTGTTTATATTACAGTATAAGGCTTCTTTTTGCATTCCTAAAGGAGTAAATCGGCTTAAAATTCTTATGTACATCATTAAAACCGACCGAAAAAACACTTAACATAACATATATTAAATTTTCCCTTCTATACATAAAAATCTACAAAGAGATTGTACATCGGGCGGACCGATTGTAAAAACTAATGATAAATGGTTTTTAGGCCATTCACTTTCTGTTCTTTCTCGAATTAGAGTCAGCACACCTGTCGACACGGAATAGCATTAAACCGGCCAGTAAATTTTTTTTTATGATAAGAGCGAAAATACTTTTACTCTTATTGCATGGGCTAAAGCTTTTTCAGCTCAAGCCGATTCCTCGTTAATAGGTGCGGTGACACCTTTATAATCAAAAATGGATGAAAACATTTATAGTACCCTCTGTCTCTCTGATGTTTGACATATGATTCTAGTGAAATAATGTTGATTAAGTATATACCAATAACAAAAGAAAATTATTTTGAAGCAAAATATCGAGGTTTGTGATTGGATATCGCTTATTGTAATAACACATGACAATCATGCTTTTTCTTTTCTTCGTAAGTAACTACTTTAATAGTACATATTTTGTCAATTAAAAACAGAGTAAGTATGTACTTTTTGACGATATTCTATGACTTATATGGCAGTCATTTTGTAAACAAATCTTCAACTCAACAATTACTATAACCTCTTAATCTATGTTGTACGGTATTACAATCTTTAAGATCAGAAAGTGAATGGTCTTTAAAGAAAGACCAAAGAAACAATTTACCCGCCGGCTAACACCGCACGCTCTAGCCTATGTTCTAGACACAGCTTTCCTACGGCACACGTTACAAGGGCATAGTTTTATCTGTGTGAGCTTATGATTTGCAGGTTCTCTAGGTTGCCTATTTTTTAGATTTGATTACTTTTCAATGTTTCTTAGATAATAATTGAATGTTTGCGACATGTGAAGTCACCCGCATTAGGTCAACATGGTCAACCCCTTCCCCTGAAGGAGACACGTGCCTACCAATGGGACGAGACGAATCAAAATAATTTAAATTTTCATTTTTATCGCAGCAAATATGAAAGAAGTTGCTGCACAGAATACTGTATTATGCTTGTTTCTTAGCTTTGAAGTTAATTTTTACTATTATACACTCTGCCCTCCTTATCATAACGTATGAGCGGTTTTTTTCATATCTTATTTAGTTTCAGTTTTATTGTTAAACAAAATCAGCGGGAACATTTTCCAAATAAAAAAATGTAGGTGCCAATTTCTCAAAAGTTACCAAAATATAAAAGTTATGACAAGGAGCGGGCAGGCAGCACTCCTCGATACATAATTCGACCCACCTTGCACTTTTAATTCTTAAAAACTTAGAGTAGAAAAACAAGAAGATAAATTATTTTTCACAAATTCAAATTTTCAACATGACGTTTAGTACACCAGTTTCAAAAATTTTTATCAATCAAACCTTGTTTAAGCTCAGGGTATTTAATATTGAAAATGCAACGTTATTCCAATTGCTTCACCAACACCGTTATTATGATAGTCAAAATTTGATATTACAGTTATACACGAAACCTCCTTTTAAATTTTACTATAAATTAAGTGTATTGGTTAGTTAGTGGTGCAAAAACTTTGAAGTTACGTTTTCCCCCGATTGTTATAGTGACAAATATCATTCACACTTTATAAGCCACTTAGATTTCATCTTGTTTGTGGTGAGCACACAAGGAATACAAACGAGATAAAAATAGCGCCTATAAAGTCTTCATTCTATGATATCGATTGACCACTATAGCGTCGCCTTACTTTCTCAAACTCGTATCTAAAAAAAGCGCAAAGTTACTGAAATGCAAAAAATGGATTGTATATACAAATCTTGCAGGATGATTTCACATCACATATCCTTCACACACTGGCTTTTATCTATTCTTAAAGGAATGCATCCAAATTAACACCCTTGATAATAAATTTAAAATAAATAGAAAGTTTTACTATCTCCTGAATAATCACTCTTTATAAGATACGAGTTTGAGAAAGTAAGGCATGGATATGTTAACATTTGTCAAGCCCCATTCACATCATGTTCATTTTACTGTGATGAGAAAACGTGGGTATAAGGTATCCAACCTATAATCCATAATCCACGCTTGTCAGCAAGCTTCAACGTCAAGCATGCAACAAGTGTGCTCTAACCGTAACCCTATCTCCGCACTATTTAAACAGAAATCCTCTAATAAGCGTGAATGGCATATTCAATTTCTGGCAACCCGTGTTGCCATGGACTGTTCCCGTTTTCAGGCTTTTTGTAAAAAATATTGCCAATCACTGTATTAGTGGATAAAATTGATTTTTACAACGCTCTATTTCTTATTTGTACAAAAATTGTCGTAATGACATTTATCTTCAATTTGTTTTTGTTTTTCCAATTTTCTTTCGTTAATTTCAAACATAATCAATTCAATGTGAACTTATAGTGTTAAAAACCACATAGCGAAAAACTACCATTACGATTATATTTGAGTCATAGGCAAGCATTTCTGCCCTCTTTGTCATAACTTCAATCTGTTTTGTCGGAGCCAGCATGTAGAGCCGCGAAGATTTTGTGTATATATTTGGTTAGGTAGTATTTTGATTTATCTGTCTAGATTTTATTATTTTCTTGATTATTGTTTTTCTAATAGGGCTACCATGTTCAAAAACGATCAAAGCGCCTAAATAAAAAGATTTAAAAAAATAACTAACGCATTTGCAATTCGGTAACTTTGGAGACAGAATAATTTTTTTGTAAGTAAAAATGTGAATTATGATTTGACATTTTTGTTATAACACTGAAATAAGGTGTAAAAAAACCGATCAGAGGGCATTGAAGAGCTCGTTTCACTGAATCCAGGTTTATTGATAACCCAATTTCGTTAAAAATCGACATTACGTTAGTTATAATAAAGAGAGCAGAATTAGGAGTCCCTTGAAATTAGCGTAATGTAAAAGGGGTTTAAAGGCACATCCTAAATTCAATAAAAAAAGTGTATTCATTCTGTCCCAATGCAGAGCACGGTTCCTCAAAGGAGAAGGGTTGTCTTATAAAATTTAAATGAATTGTATTAGTACGGGTATTTGAGCATGTAGACTATGTAGAACCCTGAGGCTAGGGACAAAACTAGCTCAAAAAGAATTACGTTTAATCACGATAAGTTGAAAATACATGGGATGTTTCCTTGTCACAACCGAACACGGGTGCATAATTCAGGCGTTTAATACGGTTCGACCCTAGCCTATATCTTCGTTGACAAATGACAGCTCGCCCTATGTATTCTGATTAGCTAAAAGATACTTTGAAAGTGGCAAAGGTGGATATAATTTAGCTACAATACGAATTAAGTACGCGGATGACCTCACAAAAAATAGACATTCTCATGGTACAGGGAATTACGTAGTTAAAGATAAGTCATATTTATTATCTATTTATTCTTCTTTTAATTTTCAAACCCTATTTAACAAATAATTAATTTTGTGTTATGACAACCTAGCCTGAAGATTTTTATTTAAGATTTAAATTTTGCTAATATATTGTTTTAATTGTTAGTTCTGTACAAAGTTCTCAACAGACCATAGACTAAGGACCTAACAATTTCTTAGGCCTGAAGTTCTTACAAACATTTTATATCATTAATGATTCCTTTGCAACTTCCAAAGAGTCGTTTTCTTTTTAAATAATAGTCATTATAATAAAAATATATTCTTTTATTCAAATTACTAAGTATCTATATATTGTAGCGCTATCACTGCCTATTTTATTGAACATCTTGGTTTCGTATATTGCACAACTCGCAACCTAATTTGGATAATAATGAAATCTGTTTTTAGTAAATAGTTTCAATTAATATTGAATTTATTTATTTATTTATTATTGCAAATTGTATTGTATTTCATAAGAACAACAATATGTTGAATAATCAGTGCGTCCGAAACAATAGACCCACAAGATATTTTCAAATAAAGTCCAAGTTTAATACGACAGTTTCCTGCGAACAGACGTATGTTAAAACCTTCCGCAACTTAAAAAAATGGTAATTTACATGGTAAATGGTCGTGGTCAGTTTCACTGTTGCAGTGATAGTGCTAGGCATCGACAATTCTGTGAAACTTGTTTGTAAAGTACCACTGCACCCCGGGCCGAATGACTACAATCGTCGCTACTTTTTAACAACTTTGCAACTTTAGGGCATTTGCACACTGCATCCGAGAAACGACAGTCCGAAATGTCACAGGGATCATTTTATATCTAGGTGTACATGCGATATTCTTATTTTCTCGGACGAATCAGATTCGAAAATCGGACCTAGTGCACAAGCGACATCTGAAGTGGGTCCAAGTCTGCTAGATTAGTATAATCTCGGATTCGAAACGAATACACATCGCGTGCAGTGCGTGAACGCGCTATCTGAAGTCATAAATTTGTACATTTTTGTGTACTGATAGTACTTCATCTAGTAGATATACATCTGTTTACTTTCGGAAACTTTATGAAGAAATATTGAAAGATATTTTCATTATTGTTAATTAGGTTGCATATTGTGCAAATATATCTTCAGGGTTGGACTAAGGGGGACAGAACGTAAATACTGAGATAACACTTAAATACGTGTTAGTTGTGAATACGCCTTTACATCGAGGGGTTTCGGGAAACGATATGTCTTTCTTTCGTTACATTTTATTGATTTATAGTCTTACTAGATGTGTAGGTAAAGGAAGGGGCAATGGAGTTAGTCACTTGAAGACCTGTTAAACATTGTTTTAGGTACAGTCAAGAGCACATGAAGCTTTTACACTTTGGATATTGGACCGTTATTATCACGAGCGACATAAAGTTGAATTTAAATCTAAAGTGTCTTGACAGTTGACGTGCACTTGAGCTTGTGCATAATAAAAGTGTAAGCGTTAATAAATAATTTATGCATTTTTTCCCTTATTATGTCCCTCCCGTACCCCGCTCCGTGCTAAAGGCGTAATATCAACAAACCGGTCACGGGATTATATTCTAACACGAAATGTATAAAAGCGGTAGAAAACTTTAATAATGTCACATCCACGAATTATTGCTTTCAATATTTTCACTATAGGCTTTTGGAACCGCAAATCGAATATACCGTATTGTTGACGCCATTTAGAAAATTTTTCGCTGTGTAAAAAATATTTGGTTTAGAAATTGTAGATAAAATTTGCATCAGAGTTTAATATAAAACAGAGCTACGACGACGAAAAAGTATAAATTTGAAACAGCTGAAGCGGTGAACACTGTAGGTATATTATAAAATTCAGATTATTTTGACCTAGAAAAAAAATCGAAATAGCGACCACAACACGTATATGTGCGAAAAATCCAGTATAAGCCACAAAAAAAAACAGTTAACTACTCTAAGTGACCAATTAAAACTGCGATAATAAATACTAGAGCTATTTAAATAAAATTGTTTTTATCTTTATGTACAGTGCTAACGAATTGTTAGAAATTTCATGAACAAGCGTCGTTCACTGGTAATAGATTGTTTTTTTTTTATAATAAAGACTTTTTGTATTAGGAAAATGGAGGGAAAATGAAAGAATGGGGGCGTCAAAAGAAAAGAGTTTTAAGTTACTGGAAGCCCACAGACAACTATTGAAACATTCAGTCACGATATTATTATCATTTTTTCTCTAAGAAATTATCCAAGTTTCACATTTAAATTACAATTATTGGTCGTGATTTCACTTACTTTATAAAAACGCTAACGTTACGTCGTAAGAGCGGCTTGTTTTGCGCGGGAAAACTCGCACTTGAAAAAAAAAGTTAAATTTTCTTTTCGAAAATAAAACTTTTGATTATGGCTTCTTTACAAAAAGAACAAAAGTGTATACGAAAATAATTATAAAATTATGTATATTCTGTAGACGATTTCTTTATTTAAAACGCGTTTGTTTCCGACACAATTTTCCCGCGTAAACAAGTTATTTAAAAAACTACGCGCGTTACGTGCAAAAACGTATGAAAATATTCACTTTTAAAACTTTATGCATTATTTCATAAACTCTGGCTATTTAACCTACAACAATGTGCCTAAGTCCGAGTGCTTTGTACAATATACACTTCTATACTAAACTAAGGCTTCCCGTTGGCTTCTCACGAATACCACGATCTTAATTACTTGAAAAAAAAAAAAACTTACAATAAAAAAGTCAAGTGCATTATAGTGAATGGTAACATGATTTGTTCACTAAAAAAAGATAATCGACTTTAGTCCAGCGGCAAATCGATTTGAAACTTGAACACTTCGTCATATTATCGTTCAACAAACGTGAAAGCGTCATATCGATTAATACACACACACATCTAAAACGTTAAAATTTCACTAACTTTTTACCTCTCCCGCTTTTATATTTAATTATTGCACGATTTTGCATGAAATATTATCCCAATTTTGTTTTATTTGACCGCGTGAGATTCATCAAAAATCGATTAATAATGTCCGGTTGGAACCGTCACCTAAATTTAAAATTTCGAATTTTGTTATTTCCGGCCAATAGCATCGCACTCGATGGTTGTATTTCAATGTTACCGGTTGTTCGCTGCGGCTATGGCGCGGTGGCTGCGGCTAAAGCGGCGACCCGTAGAGCCAGCAGTGGCAGAGGGAGTGTCAGTCGAGCGGGTAGAGTAGATGCAGCGCAGGAGGCGCGAGAGACGCGGGGGGCGAAGGCGGCGAGGGCGGCGAAGGCGGCGAGGGCGCGGGGCGGGGCTCCGCGCGGCGCCGCCGTCACTTGCCGTCGCGGGACGCCCGCCGTCTTCGCACTGCTCCGGGCGTCGCAGTCGCTCCTTCACCCACTGAAAAATGGCAACCTCCTTTAGAACTTGTTTTTTGTTCACTTACAAACATAGAAGCGACATCTATTGACGAAAACGAAAAATATGAAATGGGTAACTAACCGGCACTTCTGGTTTTCCGCCGGACGGGTGTGCTTATAGGCGTGGGAAGCGCGAGGGGCGGCGGTTGCAGTAGTGGCGGCTGCGGCGGTTGTGGCGCGGGATGTCGCACGGAGCGTCTCGTGCCCACTCCTTCTGCACCACCCTTGAGCATGCGCACACCCTTGACCGGTTTCCCCTTACCGCGCACCTTGCAGATGAGCGGCTCGTCACTGTCGCTATCCGATTCTTTCTTCACTTTCACAATTGCCGGGTTATGTGGGATGGGCGGCTTGCCATCGCGCCGTGGCTTCTTCTTTGGCCGTCCAGCCGGCGATGCCGCTTCCTCACAACTTACTGTCGAGGCGCACGAGCTTTCGGACTCCCTGCGCTTGCGTTTCACTGGCGGCGCAGGTTTTACTGGCTGTGCGGGTTGCGTACGCGGGCTAGTTTTGTCGACTGACCCGCTCCGTAAACAATTCCGAGGTAACGGAGAGTCGCCAGGTTGCGGCGGACTGAGTTTGGGTGTCTTCGGTCCGTCTGCAGGGCTATTCATTTTGCTGCTGGAGCGCGTGCGCACGCTACTGCGCGCCACACGTTCCTGAGAAGGCGATGGTGATTCGCGTTTCGACACGTACTCTGGCGGAATCTCGATTAGCAACTGCTCTAACAAACTCTTATCGGGAAAGTCCGCTTTTAACAGTTCTATCTTGGATTCCGTTTTTTCTTTACTCTCCTCGTCTTTCGCGTCCCCGTTTTCAGCGACGGCAGCTTTCTCCTCTTTGGGCTCATCACTTGCGTTGTTCTTTTCGGGGTTCGAGTAAGTGTACAGCGGTGGTGAAACTCTGCTCGGCAGATCAAAGTCATCCTTTTCCTTCTTAGGTGAGCTGGGTTTATCCTCATGTCTTGAATCTTCCGTCTTTACTTCACTGTTGTCCTGGTCCACCCTGTCAATTTGCTTATCGTCGCGCATTATAGGCGTGGGTTCCCTGTCTTTGGTATCTGGCGGTGGTCGTCGCGGTACGTCATCACCGTTCACATGGTCAGCATGCATTTTAGCCAATTCAGCTTCGATGTCGTCAATATCTGGTGGACCAGAATCGTAGCGCGCTTGACCTGTTAACGACAGCCGCTCAAGCAATTCGTCTCTCGCTGGGGGCTGTTCAATGACTCCAATTATTCGCTGCACTGACGTAGGACTCGTGGAACGGGGCATGTCAAGGCGTTCCTTTCTCTGCGGTCCTGGTGGAGATTGACTGGCTTGATTCGGCGATTTCTCGGATAACGCATCCATGGACTCAATCCCAGAGTCTTCCCCCTGTGCTTGGGACGTAGGAGAGCGATTCGGGAACTTCTCTCCTTCAGGTCTTTCGTTTCTGGCGACCCGTTCGGCAACTAGCTTGCAGTAGGACTTGTCCTTAGGGCGATGCGTGCGGCGCGGCGAGGCTGCGCCGGCGCGCTGACTAGACGCGGCCGGCGGCGACTCCGACCGACCCACCACTGTACCCACGTTCGTCGATCCGGGGGGATCTGCAACACAACGTGAAATACGTTAGACAACCCGTCGCCTACTGTCTTTGTGCAGGATGTCTAATTCTACTTTAAAGAGGGTGTGGCAGGTAAACTAACCGAAATATACAACAAGTCCGTGTATGTGTACAATGCATTTGAAATAATTCAACATTATGAAATCAACTCTTGACTTTTGGTTGAGCTGCAGCCATTTTGGAAAATGGCGGAGTTTCGACGTTATATTCAACATACAATAAGAACATCGAAACAATATTCTAGCTAGCTTTTAAACTTTCATAAGTTGAGTCATTCCTAAAAGGTGTTTTACCTGGACAGGAACTATGGCTAGTTTTCCTCTTCTTCTCAGAAGAGAGGATTCCATTAGGCGATGTGAGGGCGCCTTCTGCTGTCCTCTTCAATTTGCTATCCTCACTCCCTCTCCGTGCCTCGACCTTCGCTCCTTCCGCACCCTCCGCACTGAGCGTCCGTTCGCACTTAACCCGACTGTCCGTATCCTCACTAGCACCACTAACGCTCTCACTGTCAGCGTCCGATTGCACACTCTTCCCGTCACTGGTTTTATCACATTTCTCCTTCACCGGTAACTTTTTCTTCATCTCGTGATTGTTTGTCTCTCTATAACCCTCATTCTGGGCATACTTCCCTTCTTTATCTAACATATCGTTCCTCCATTCTTTATCTCTATCTTTTTCCATCTTCACATCTCCTAGAAGTTTCTTCTTTTTCAATTTGTCTAAAGAAATTTTATTGTTGATTTTGTATTCGGATTTGGTGACTATATGCGCGTTTTTCGATATTGTCTTCATCCTATATACAACATTATTGTCTCCGGTTATTTCCGTTTTTATCATTTCCCCTTCTGTGTAGTGGTTGTTCAGTTTTATACTCTTCACATGTAGGTATTCGTCAGTCTTTGTGTCAGTACTATCGCTCGATTTCGACGCGCTCTCTTCGGAATCTCGCCTATGAGGCTTGTCTTCTGACTCTGAACATTTCCTGTTTTTTATTTTCTTATGCAGTTCTCCAGGACTGAGTTTTTTCTTCTCCTTCTTGGAGTTCTTGATAACTGCAGATTGACCTCTAAGCTTTATATGTAGCGGCGGGACTCTTAGTTCGCCTTCAGTAGATTTCTCTCCTTTCGGTGGTTGATTAACGAAACTAACATCCGCCTTGTAGACTGGTTGAACCACGGGTTCATGTTTATCTAATTTCAACCTTAGTTTGATAGATTCCTTTTCCCCGGGCGATTTCGGCGCTTCTCCCGGGGTGGGAGGTTTCGCGGTTTGCGGCCGCGATAAGGCAACTTTGGTCTTTACATCTCGGATGATTCTGTCCTTTAACGTCGCTGGTTTTTCTTTCGCGCCGGTCGTTCTTAGTTTCCCGCCTTTTTGCGCTATCAACTTGTCATCCTTTTTCAGTAATTTCCTCTTTTCATCGTCGGATTTCTTGCTATCGTCCTCTATCGTAGACTTGGCGATTCCAAACACCTCTGGCGCGTCGTGTACGCTTTGAACGCCGTCTTTGAGTTTGCACTGTGCTACGGTAACCTCTTCTGCTTTCTTTTCTTCCTTGCGCGGTATGTCGTCGTCCCTCATAAGAGTCTTGATCAGGTACTGCTTGCTCTGTTCCTCGATTTCCTGTGCTGTGGCTTGAGACCCTACTGTCGCAGTTGCAACTGAACTTGTCGCACGGACAGGTAGCCTCATCGGCGGTGGCATACACTGACTCGCGTTCATTCTTTCTGAACTCATATTACTAGGAGAAAAAGTCGCATTGGGAGGCGACTTGAAAGGCGCGTTGCTTGTATGGTTCGGCGACGCTTGCAGGCCTTTAGATGTGGACTGCACGGGAACAGGGGGCGGGGGCATTATCGACTCACTCGATACGAACGAGTCCGACTTTGAAGGCACTTCGCTGGTTTGGCTTGTGGACTCGTAGGGTCCATTCATGCTCGTTAATCGCGTGATCTCCTGGAGTAACGCGTCTGGTGTTTGACCAGAGTCTGTACTGTTTGAGTCTTGAGCTGGATGGTCGTAGAGTAAGTCCAGCTTGTTGTTCGGGTCCAGGTCGGAAATGGCGGAGAGGGCGGTATCGTCCAGGTTGAGATCTGCTCCTAGACTTGGCAGCAGCTGGTCGAGATCGCAATTGTCGGGCAAGTCAGGGAGTGACAGCCCTAGCGTGTCCCGATAAGGCTCGTTCCAGTCGGGCTGTGTCGCCGCTCGTGAAGCTGCGCGCTGCCGGGCATTGTATTGCTGCTGATACCTCTGGAATTCCTGAAATTAAAAAGATATGTCAGATCGCAACAGTTTTTTATTTTTTTACGATGAAGTCTGGCTTGTCCATCATTTGATGTGTTTGAACGCGTGCTAAAAAACTCTTTGAAGACATATTATTCCCCTAGGCTTAGCTAAGTAATACATCAGACTCCATTAAATGCACGTCTCTGGGTTCTTAGAAAACTAAGATACATGTATGTATTGTGTGACCAGTGCCGTGAAAGAAGTTTTACTGATAATATTAATATACCTGATAACTGGACTGCGTTTTCTGGTCCATGCTAGTAGTAGAGGGCGGCAAGAGCGCCTGCAGGTCCTCGGGGGTGACGCGCGATTGGGCGGGCGGGAGCCGCGGCCGCGGCGCCTGCTGCCTGTACGGCGGAGGGGGCGGCGCCGCGAACTGCTCCGATGAGAAGCCAGGGGAAGGAAACCTAAAACAAAATACAATATTAATTATAGGTAACATTTTTAGTGTGATTTTTTAAAAAAAATATCAGTTGACGGTGGTAAGCTACATGCCTGTCCATAACCGTTGCAGCGCCACTCACTGTCGTATTTCAGAACTCTACTCATTCCTCAAGTCATGACATGAGTATGATTTAAAGCACTAGAAATCATACTCAAGTCCTTGCTATTAGGGTCGTATTTCCAGTGTTTGAAATCATACTCAAGTCTGCTCAAATCCTGACTTGAGCATTGAGTACAGTTCTAGAATACGAACCTCAAGAGTTTTAAATCGCAAAATCTGAGAGCCACTGTCACTTGCACGGCCTGAGACATAAGTTAACAAGTCCCATGAGCCTGTAATTTATCCTTCAAAACCGGAACACAGTAATGCTGACATTACTGATTGGCGGCAGAAATAGGTATACCCTATAATAGAGGTATTCCTTGGACGAACTCTTTCACAAGGAGCTCTACTGCTACTAAATAGGTGGCGAATGCGTGTGCAACGCATTGATGCGCTGTGGCAGATATTTTTTATATATCTACCTTACCTATTTCTGCCGCCAAGCAGTAATGCGACCATTATCTGCATTCCGGTCTTGAAGGTTAAGGGTGTTGGTGAAATTACAGGTATATGGGACTTAGGAGATGAAACTATTTTTCCGGATTTAAAGCGCGTATATTTGTTTTTTCAAACAAACCGACGTTTCGGGCCCTTTACAGGTCCCATGGTCACGGATGTCAACCGTGACCATGGGACCTGTTAAGGGCCTATGTGTAACAATCGCGAAAACCTAAGAACTCGATACATGGGACTTGTCAACTTATGTCTCAGGGTGACAGGCGCTGTGGCAGTGCTCCTCAGATCTTTGCGATTTCATGCGTGTAGTTTATTACCACCAGACACACAACTTGTTCGTCCCGTCACTTGATATAATTAAGAATGTAACATAATAATACAGCAGTCAATCGTCAAGTCAATAGTTAAGTTGACGTTTATAAGCCGCCCGCCGACGTTGCGCGTGTATGCCAGCTGTCATTGGTATGTGTGAGTAGTACTTGCTTCTCCTGTGAAATTGCGATACTGCGTGTAGCTAGATTGTATATTTTGATATGTTGTAGAGCATAGGAACGAAAAAAAAATTTCAACGCCCACCAACACAAAAAATAATCGAAAACACGTATTTTTCATATTAACACACAAAATCGGAATTTAAAAAAAATATATTTGTGGTGAACCTTATATAGAGAATTTGTTTTTAAAAAAATACGGTAGCGCCCCCTGGGCAGCATCAACGCCTCCCAATTGCTTCCGAGGCCCCTACCCCCGAGCCTCCTAGGACTCTTCAGCGCCCACTGGGGGGTAGGGACCACTTCGGGAAACTATGTTGAAGAGCAATGACGTCACATATGTTCTTCAATGAAATTAAAAAAATTAAATGTTTATAAGAGCATTGAAAAACAAATAAATGAAATATACCTTCGACCGATGACCGTTGCGTTGGGTGCGCGGTAAGTGGCCACGGGGGGTCCAGGCCTTGTAGGGGGGAAGGCGCGGCGCACGAAAGGCGCGGGACGCAGAGGCACAGCGCGCGGGGGAGGCAGCGGAGAGGGCGGCGCCGCCATCGGTGATGGGGGGGACGGGGATGGAGGGGCGCCGGAAGGTGACATACGCGGGGCGGGCGGCCGGGGGGCGCGGTACTCGAACGGTGCGCGCCCGACTGCCAATTCCACCTGCAATACAAAATAAGGTTCAGTCGATCGAAAACATCTAATAATAATAACGCGCACACACTCGACTGAGTGTGACTACACTAGGGAAACCCTGTGTCGCGGGTGCCATGGACACAAACACACCACAAATTACACCCAAACTTACGAAAGAAATAAATGTAGGCCATACAAATATTTCTCCAGACACGGGAATCGAACCCGGGACATTCGACATGGTAATGGTAATGTTCGGCCACAGAGGCAGTAAAGCCAAGTCATACTCTCATCCATCTATAATCTATCCAGAAACGAAAATCTAACTGATATTATATATATATATATTGTAGGCTCCTCTTCTATCATGGTTTGCCAAATTCTCTGCGCGGGAGTCGTCTTGGTTCACTTGGCACGTACTAGTCCCGTAACATTGTATTAACATTGGATCAAACTCCACAATGAACTTCTGACAAGAAGTAAAATAATAATAAACTTAAAATTCAATTACCTGTCCATCATCTAGCCTATCCAGCTTAGCAGGATGCTGAAGTGGGGGGTGCGGAGGAAGTTTGGCCCTCGGCTGTGGCGCCGGTGCATCGTTCTGCAGCAGATTCACCAACAGCGGCGAAGATAACGCCACGGGCTGCCCACTGCTGCCGGCGGGTGACCCCCCACTCGCGGCAGGGGCCGCGGGGGATGCAGACGCGGGGTAGGGTGGAGGGGGCGCGGGGAAAGTTGATGTAGATGGACGGACGAACTGTGCGTCCGTCGGCGGCCTTATGCTGCTTGACGATCCACCTAAACCTGAAAACATGATTACAATATTATAGAAACATGTTCTGTGCTACCCATAAAGTTTTGACTAGTTGAAGATATAGTTTAAATGCTAACGGGTGATATTTCAAGAGCAAGTCAACGCTCACCTAAAGTATTTTCCTTCCGATGTATAACCCTCGCTTGCGTCATACTTCCGAATGGAAATTCACATCGATCCGTTGTAGGCGTGGGAATGTTCTGTGGTATCTTGCCATCTCTCGGGCACACCGTATTGGGGGACTTGAAGTTGTTTGTTTCGGTCGATGTGGATGTTCCCGCAGTGCTTGTGCTGCTCTCGCCTTCGCTTAGTAGTCGCCCGATGCCGCCTAGTCCCGCGAGAATCTCTGGGTTAGGTTGAGACCTTGATGTACTGGCGTCTGCGAGTGATGAATGTTTTTTTAAGAAAATTTCTAACAAACAATAGCGAGCTTTACATAGACACGCTATCGCGAGTGATAAAGTAATCGTACGCGATTGAGCGCGTGTGTAAAGATGTTGGATGGAAAAAGGGAAAGACCGCGCGCATGCGCTCATCAGGCGCGTGCGCAGTCGCGCACCCCAACACGCGGACCCTCTTCCCGTTGTAAAAAAACGAACACAAGCAATCGCGCGCGTAAGAACGTCAGCTTAAAAAATTTCAAACAGGTAATCGCGCACGATTCCTGTACGCTCCTGATCACTGGCGATAGAGTGGCTGTGCAAAGGGGGTTAATATAATCAGCCGATTAGTGACTGTTAGATGCTGAAGGGTAATTTTCTGATTATTTTTCTGTACCTAATTTCGGTGGCAATTTTTATTAGTTAAATATAAAAATTTTATTAGTTAGAATATTATCATGAAGTATTACTTTTTATTATATAAGTATTAATAAAAATTATATAAGTATTAATTATTCGAGTGTACTCGAATACTTAAATAATAACATTTGCCACCGCAATTAGGTAGCGAAAAAGTAACGTATATTATAAAATAAAGATTAGTATTATTAAAAAAACCTGAAAATTACCCTGAAACTTGATATCAAGTATGTGTTATCAGAAGAAAAAAAATATCTTTAATAAATTCAGATCTTAGGAGATCTCTCTCTATCTCTCATTGTTTTCTTCTTATATAGGACATGAAGAAAATAAATTCAGTTGGAAAGTTTTGTTATTATATAAAGGTAATCTGAATGTATGGACCGGGAACCCTTAAGGATTGTTACCACATTTATTAACAAGGAATGTTACCATCAGGCGTAGTATTGATGGTAAGCTCAGCCCCATGCTGCAACCGCAGCGACACGGCGGCGTCGCCGTCTAACTGCACTGACAATATGCCGAGTGCACGTAACTGCGGCGCCCCGGCCGCGGCCAACGCACGTAGTCGCGCCGCCGCTGCGCGTGGCACAGAAAGAGTAACGCGTACTGAATTCCATGGCTCCACCTGGAAGAAATACAGTGTTGATTAATAAATAAATTCATCAATAATATTACAAAAAACAAAATCAAATCGTAAAATCACATAAATAAAAGTAAATATGACATTACAAGGTTTTGAATCTGAGGGATCTTCTCTCGTTCCACGTCCGACAGTAATATTCGATCAAATTAAAACACAATCCGAGTATTACTGATTTGACAGAAATTGTTTCGTACGGAGAACGAAAGTACAGGCCCAGATTGTAATCCTACTTATCGTCGGGGACAGTGCAAATTCGCGTACATAGCATTGGTAAAAGGCGCGCATCGACACTGAACCAAATTTACAGGAGAGAGATTTAACTTTATTACTTATATCAATATTTTTTGTTTAACTGTTTAATTTTATTTCATAAGATTCTCCTAAAAAGTATTTATAATATTAATAGTATCCACGTTTATAATTAGTAGTACTTTTTACCTGAAATACAGGAATTTCCTAGTTCAGGTACATGTGTTATTTTTACATTAAATCGCATAAGTAGTATTTAGTTTTCTCTGTACATTATGTTACTGAATAAACAATTTTATTATTTATTATTTTATTTATTTTTATTAGCTACGACTTTCATTTTTGCACAGAAAGCATTAATTTATGTCGTTTATGGACTGGTAACAATAGATTCCCGTAATTCACGCCTAATTTGGTTGCCACGACATTTACGAGGATGTGATTTGGCCACCAAATTACTGAAATGGTAACTCAAAATCCAATGCTAGTCACGCGTAATTGCACTATCCCCGACGTTTGTTGACACATTATAGTAAAGTAAAAAGAAATAAACAGTAGGTTTATAATTTGCCAATAATTTACTTAATACTAAAGCGACAAGGATGATTACCTATTTAAGTGCTAGGTGAGTTAATATTATTTTAAATAATCTTGATCTTGGACCAAAAATATCCAAACCTGGGTTTTTCATAGATATCTCGTTGTAAAGCCCAATATATTCTAATCAGGTGAGTACAAAAGTGTTATTCTTACGAGTCCGCAAACAAAATATCTTCAATAGGTATTCTGGGATCACGCCTTGGAGAGAGGTTCATTTTATTCAAGAGGTAAGGAGAATTATTCTCGCCATAAAGAACCTTATGCAAGTATATGATGGTCCTGGACATTTTATCAGTGTTGCGTGATATTTGTGGATAAGGGAAAACGGTATCTGAGTAATGGTAATATTCAGGTTTTCTCTACCTAATTTCGATGGCACTTATTATTATTTAAATATTCTAGAATATTATCATGAAGTATTTTTAACATGGAGTGTGGTATCCTGAAATTTAATATTTAAGTATGTGTGAGTAAATTCTTAAATTCGCCACCGAAATTAAATAGAGAAATTAATCTAAAAATTAACCATATATTTTACTCGCGACTCAGAGATGGGCAGTGGGTTAAAACCCAATCAACCCGCTTGAGTTTTAAACGGGTTTTTTCCTAAGCACCGGGTTCTAATCGATTTCTGCGATTAAAATTCAGTGAGTACGGAATTTGGTATAATTCCGTACTTATTACAAAATACGATATATAGAATATTTTTTAGATGAAGATGGCAGCTCCTCACAATGTCTACCTTGCAAACCTGTGCATTCTCACCACTAAGGATGCACATTACAAATCGATTTTTACGAAAATCCATTCAAGGGTATTCGACCTAACGATTTTGTATCGATTTATTTCAAATAGATTTTCAAGCAACTAATTCAATAGAAAGGCTCGATCAGATTCGGCTAGATCAGAAGGCAATAAATATTTTGTAATAATGTCACCAAATTTGAACGAAACTCGATTTTGCAACAAATATTATTTAGTAGTAGTATGTCTTCGATTTTGGGCATTAATGGGTAGTAACTCGATTTACAAAAACGCCGGGTTAAAACCCGGGCACTTGCCCATCTCTGCTTGCGACCGTGTACATGGGCCTCTTATTGACAATATATTGTCTTAGTTACTGCAAATTACTTTTTACCTTATTGACTTTGAGTGTATGCGGATGAGGTTCGGCGAGCAGCGAGCGTAGCTCCCTGAGCAGGCGCCGGAGACGCGCGGGGAAGCGGGGGTCGCGGAGGTCGCCCTCACACGTCATCACCACGCCACACGTCCCGCCGCCCCCGCCCCCACCCGCCGAGCCTAGCCCATCGCTGTCTGCTGCCATGCTGCAAATATAAGCATGAATTTTTTTTAACGAGTTTGGTAAATGTATTCTGTGGTCTTTGGGAAATAACAAATAGTGTTTCGACAATAATTTAAAAAAGTCATACCGTAAAGAAGAAAGTATGGTGTGACGGGCTGGCTTTTTGTGACCTCCAAATTCAATAATAAATAATATTATGAACAATTTAGTGGTTGACACAGATAGACTTTATGTTAAGAAATTATAATATATAGAAGGAATTTAAAAGGTTTTGTGATTCTGAACAATGTGGATTTTGTATTGACTTTTGGCGTCAATGACGATGCAATCAGTACAAGAAATTGGTTCTTTAAAATCCCCGCAATTACCTGTGGTCTTATTACATCAGATCTACATAGCAAACGCATAAACTACGCTATAGTGCAGTACAGTTGTGTAACATGTTGTATTTATCACAATTTGAATAAATAACTAAACAAATCCATATTCTGAGAAATAATTAAACTTATAATACAATTTTATGTAAATATATAACGGTAATACAAATTCATTAACATTATACTTTAAATAAAATGTAAATTAAGTTTGGACTTTCTATAATTAAAAATTGTTTAAATTTAATAATTTGAAATAATAACAGCTACTTTGAGGCTCAAATTGTAAAGTAGTCACCGCATTTATGTACACAGAAACGCGTAAACTCTTTCGCTCTTATTGCTAGGTCATAGAGGTTTTTCTGACCAGCTCAAACTGGTTCTGCAAATATGTATGGTGACTTCCTAAGTTTTGAAAATACATGTGAAATGCCTATCACATTAAACTATAAGGTACAAACAACCACCCAAGAAATACCTTTCAAAGCGAATGCTAAGACAGGTAGAATTTATATACGGTCTGTACTGAGGGCGCTGAATTAGAAGGTTCCCAGCTGGATTAATTTGGAACGGAAATATATTAAATTGGTTCTGGTGTGGTTGTTCTGGGTAAGTGCCCCGAATTGAATTTAGTTGCTCTAGCATATTACAGAGAATTCCTTAGTTCGAGACTGATTACTTGATCACTTGGTATGGTTGTCAGGCACATTAATATTATGGTTTACCATGATGTGATCAGTCAATGAGAGTGAAGCCATATACGTAGGATTACTTGGGAGACGTTAAACATAAATGCAGATCACTGAAATGTAAAATCCATTTTTTTTCTTATAACGGCTTTTACTTAACACAATACAAAAAGATCTCAGCTAGTTTCATTGATTTTATACGAAAATCTTTATTCAGAGTTTACAGTAACAACCCTACGAAGTATGCGCATTTATGCGTCGAACATGCGGGTACATAGAGATTTTTTAATGGGACAATATGGGGAAGTCCTAAGCCGTAGGAGATACAAGGTAACTGTCTTAGGGACCATTAAGTAAATTTTTGCGAAAACAATTTTGGCATAGTCAATTTTTTGGTCATGCGCAAATTGTCCATAAAAATGAATGAAATTGATAAAATTTTTTTTAGTGCTAATCGACTCAGATTCATGAAGGGATCATTTGATTGTATGGGTGAAAAAAATCGGGACAGCCGAACTTAGTCAAATTTCATAAAAAATGAATAAAATTGACTAGTTTTTTTAATGCCAATAGGCTCAGTACTCATATCATACTTATAGGATATGATTTCATTGTATGGGAAGAAAAAATCAGGACAGTGGAAGTTGGTCAAATTTAAAAAAAAGTTTTTTTCATACAAAATGAATAACATTTTGTTAAATTTGACCAACTTCTGCTGTCCTGATTATTTTCTTGCAATACAATAAAATCATTACCATAAGAAACTGAGTCTAACAGTATCAAAAAAAGAAAATCAGTTTGTACAAAAATATTTTATGAAATTTGACTAACTTCGGCTGTCCCGATTTTTTCATCCCATACAATGAAATGGTGAATTCCTAAGAGAATTTTCATAAAACTTCGATGGTTTCGGATTTCCCCATAGTGTTCCATTTAAAAATACGCGCTGTATATATGAGAAAATAGTGGACACGATAGGTAAAAAACACTAATGGAAGGGGAATTTATGTATCATAAAAAACAGGAGTATGAGAGATAAAGTGTTTTGCCCTAATCTCAGAATGGGGACTATTGATTGATATGATATACATATTACTGAATTTCGTGTAAAACACTCTTCAACTACGACATCGCATTACCACATCGGGTAAGTGTGTGCAGTATACTGGGATACGATCACCTGTGCAGTCCACATGCTTGAGGTACCTTTTGCTCTTCATCACACCCACATATATTCAAAAGCATATAATCACATAAACTATCAATTAAACTAGCCTGACATAATAGAATGAATCTACATACGTCATATTATTATAAAAGCCGTGGTAGCCTAATAGTTTGACCTACTGCCTCTCAAGCAGAAGGTCGTGAGTTCGAATCCGGGTTCGCACCTCTGAGTTTCTCGGAATTTATGTGCGAAATTTAATTTGAAATTTATCATGAGATTTTTCGGTGAAGGAAAATATCGTGACGAAACCTGCACGTTGAAGAAGGTTCACAACACTCGGAAAACGTGTGAAGTCCTCAACCCGCATTGGGCCAACGTAGCGGACTATGGCCTAAACCCTCGTCTGAAAGGAGACCCGTGCCCAGCAGCGGGACATATAAATGGGTTGATGATGACGTCATATTACTGTTTAAGAGGGGTAACCTATCACATCCTCGAATTGATTTTTTCCGAAATAACGTTTGTTCGAATTTTCATTACCCCGAAAACCAAATTATATCAAAACCGTTGTTCTTTCAGAATATGTTGGATGTTTATCGCAGACACGATTGGGTTCGGTTAGGTTAATTGTAATGTTTGTTTGTTTGTAGTAATGTTTTTTCTTTTAAATATAACTTTTTAAAAGAAAAAACATTTTCCTCTCAAAATTATTTTCGAGGTTATGAAAATTCGAGCAAACGTTATTTCTGGAAAACGTCATTTCGGACTTCTAATAGGTAATAGTTTAAGAGTCCTTTCTAAGGGATTCGTGACTCATGGTCACGGTTGACAGGGACCTGTTAAGGGCCCGAAACGTCAGCTTGTTTGAAAAAACAAATATACGCGATTTAAATCCGGAAAAATTTCCTATGTGTAACAATCGCGAAAACCTAAGAACTCGAAATGTTAATACTAAATTACGCAATCGATTGAGAGCAGAAAAAAATATTTTTATAAATTTAAATAAAATCATGAGATTCAAATCCGGACGATTTAATAATAATATACCCTACTATTTCGTAGTTGTTTTATAGAACTGTGTATTTGGAAAATAGTACAGAGCCGAGAGCATATCATCCTTAACATTTACAATTTCAATTCAGCTATAAGACGATTGCGACGAGCCAAAGTGTCAAGATGGATGTGCTCTTTACCAAGAAAAGTTCTTTTTTTTCCGGTAAAATCTAGGGTTCTTGACCAATGGTCTGACCGTATATACTGGTCCCTCTCATTCAGGTAACAAGCATTCAAAAAAAGATGGAAACAACTTCCTCTCTGCTCTGTAACTCCATTATCAACTTTGTTTGTTGTCTCTGTGAAAAATTGCATCCCAATTATGGTTATTAATCTTATTGTTACGTTGGTTTTCCAGAGTTTATGCAACCTAATACAATGCAACAAATAACTTGTTATACTTAGCAATACTAATTAAACATCAGAGTCAAAATCCATCCAGTTGCTTTTAACAATTACATAAAGTCTATAACAACACTGAATTTATATAGATGTTTACAAGACATATTGATAGAAATAGTGTCTATTATACATAGGCATGGGATAGGTACTCAATATTCAGTTGGTTTAAATTTAAATATGTTTCGACCTGAAGGGTTTGTATGAATAATTGATAATGTACCTGATTTTCGAAAAGTTTTAGTGAATTGGTAGGTGATGTTTTATTCAATTATATGAGGGACTAAGGTCAAAGAATACATAGACAATATTATGACAGTAATTTGACAACCAGTATGAGATCTCTATATTAACGGAAGCCTTTGACGGCAGCGCACGCGCCGTACTTGTACTTGTAGTTGGTTTAGTCGCTAATTGTAAACAAATAAAAAGGAAATAAATAAGATGATATTCTCGAAAATTTGCTAAGTACTACCTATGATATTACCTATATATGGCAGTATATTACCTAGTGGATTTTACCAAGTTATTAATATTAAATATGGGGCTCTTAACATTGATTAGCATTGTTTCTACTCAGGAAACATGCCCACTTTTCTACAGCTCTACCACAGCAGATATTATAATAATTAATATAATAATAAAAATCAATCTCCAGAACTTGTAAGGTATACTTTTGGTTGACATTGAAATTTGTCACAATACAATTGAAAAAGCATTTTTTTTATGAACATTCAGATTATTTAGCTGACTATACCCAATTTGTGGTAAACATAGGTACTCTTTATCATTGAGGATGTTTCCAAGATTGTCGAGGAAAATTGTCTAATAGGAATTGTAATCCATTTATTTCTCTTATAATGATTCGTGATTACATTTCAGTTATTTATGTTATGACTCATAATTACATTTCAAAACACTTTCTCTTGGTGCAAGTTTCTTTTATTTTACACTAAAATTATTTTCTACTGGAAACATGTTTGTAAAGAAATTGAAAGAATAATAAGTTAATAATATTTGACAGATCTTTAGATCTTTATCACACACTATGATTACATGAACTTGATGCCAATTTAAATATAGATATCATGAGAAACTTTGAAAATGTCTTTTTGGAACAAAAGTCTATATATAGAGCATGATGTATTTACAATTTTAGAGTAAAGAAATAATTGGCTCTCTTCTCTCTCTCGCCATTAGATAAACAGGGGGAGGCTCACTTCCACCATATTCTGAAGTAGCGATTTTTTGCCTTTGTATTTTTGTCATGTTTCTGTAATATTGATTAAATTCTGGATGAATGAAATGTAATTATTGTGGGTATATATTATGTAACAAGATTATCTGATGTAAGGATAGCAAGTCATCACTAAATTTAAAATATTTACAAATATTGCAGAGTGACCTTGAAAAATAGTTAAACAATGAATATACATGCCACTATTTGGATTAAGTACCAAAACATAAAACAAATAAAACAATAAATCAAAATTTATCTATTTACCACTAAATATAGGAAAAGATACTATAACTTTGAATCCTAACTGATTAAACTTTACTTGTTTTAACAGTACTCAGAAGAACTCCAATAGAAATCGGTTTCAAGTTGTTTTAATGAGTTCTATAATAAAATGTTGTCATAAAACTTAATTTTCAAGTTTTTATTTCTTTAACAAATGAAATACAAGTTCTCAATTATTTTGTAAGAAACTCAGAAAGAAAATAGCTTTAGTCTTCTTTTGAACTTGTCTTTTAATGACTAACATTTAAATCTTAAAATGTTTTCTTCAAACAAATTAAATTAAACTAATTATAATGCATAAGATATATATATTGTAGACTTTAGTATATCCAGAATATGAACAACCTTATGAAATTACTATGGGGGCCTAAAAATCGTCGTGTCATGCAACCGCATCAGGTATTCTGCATACATTGAATACCTATATAAAGAGTCTAAAATTCCACTAAAATGGATGGAATGTTGTTTATTATTATTATTATATAATTTGCTTGTAAGCCCCTAGTTCTACATAATAGTAATGTCTATTGATGTGTGTTTTTACAAATAGTGCACAATTATCTCTTATTTGTTTTATCTAGATGAATGTAACTATATTAGTAACACCAAACTCAAACACGCAAAATAGGCGCCTTGACGTGGAGTTGCAGATACCAGCCCATTACACCAAGTATCAAGTAACACCAAACTCAACATTTTTTACTGGACCTAGTGTTTGAGAATAAACTTAAGTACAATTTCGAGATTTAAAATTTCGTCTAAGAGCTCAAAAATACATAAAGAGTAGGTTTTCCATAACCGTGAAAATACACGTATATACACAAATAACAGTTCAATAAGAACTTGTATGTTCAATCCAAGAAATAAAGGATACAAAAGACTTGAGTCCTTCCTATGTACTTATTGACTACATTTCCAAAAGTAGACAAAGCTGGTTTCAATTGTCAACTTATCCTGAAAACATGTCTAAGTAGATAATTAAAAAACTTAAATGGTTTTACATTTTTTTCTAATATGACTTCATTTTTATTGTTTATAATTGTAACATGTATGCATGGATGTGCTCAAAGTGAATTTATTATTAAATAGTTATTGGTGTTGTTTTACTAATTATATAACATACTTTCGATATTCTTTGTTTTGATTGAATTTTGATTGAAGGCTTTTGATTATGTCTTATATTTACCAAATAATTGCCTAGGCACACATAAAATTATACCCTGTATATTTTCAGCCTTTAGTGCTTATTTTTTTTAATTATCATCAACCATGAGATATCACGGTTGAACATATCCTCCATATGCTGTCCTGTATCCTGATATACATTTTAATATCAATAAATTATTTCAGGTTAGAATGAAAGAATAAATTGAAAAGTAACAAGATTAGTCAAGTAATAGGAAAATGCAGTGTTTTTTCTTTTTAAACGTACCTACTGCTTATTAATGTTTAATAAGAAAATTATAAATAATTATAAATCATTAATAAAAAAATATTGCAAAAATAATAACGGGTCATTAATAAATATCAGTTATATGTGTGTGTGTAGTAAGCCAATAAAATTGAATTATACATAGATTACATTTAAACTTGTTACTAATTTTTTTAGAAATTATTAAGAAAATGACTTAATTTTATAATAATCCAATTTAAAACCTTAATTCATAAAAAAGACTACTCTAAAATTAAAATATTTTTATAAAATATATGAACTCGGTGTTGTGCAAAAGGTTTTCCAGCATAATTTACATTTGATACCAATTAATGTATTAACAAACATTTAATATTGTTGTAGAATAAGATACAACTTAAGTAGCAGTAATTAAATTAAATATAAAGTTTACTTGATTCTAGCTAATATGCTACTCTGTATATTCATGATTACCATGACTCACAGGACACAAAGTGAGTTTCAACTGAAATGCTATGATAATATCTCTTGGGATAACCTAACTTTTAAACATCATTAACAACTCACTTGCAAACAGGACAATGCTAATTAGATAAAAACAATATGAATGTTAATGCTAATTCTGATGAAAATAAGCCTTTCAGCGGCAACTGAGAGCAGCAAGTGTAGCCGATCAACGATCTTTCATGCATGGAATATTACAACCGACAAGGTCGAAGTTTCAAAAACATTACGGCGTGTGTTACACAACTTCGAAAATCATATATGTAGCGAGACAGCCGTGAAATTCGAGTAAAGTAGAGGTTTTTAGGCGCACGAGCAAGTCCGCAGCGACCGCCCGACCTGCTGTCAACCACCAATGTGCCCATTTTGTACAACATAGCACGGCCAAACACCCTTCTTTTTGTATGTAAATAAACCGAAAAAAACATCACCTACCTCTCATACAATGTCACATTCCGCTCAATTCCACACAAGTTCTATTTCTTTGTGTTCCAAATCATTCTGGAAAATCAAGCGCATAGTACTCGAGCTCGGACGCAAGGCAATATCGGTCCTATGGTCACTCTACGTCCAGTTCCAAAAACATATGATACACCACTTTTGTCTCGCCCCAGGCACACCCGGGGCACAGTCCACTGCTTATTTCTGCTTTTCTACACTGTTTCACCAGACTAGAAACGCTAGAATATCATCACAAATCGAATCCACTGATTTATGTTCCAGTGACGCAAAGCTCATATATCGAGAAGAGCAGCAGCCATTTTGAAATGTACGGGGAGTGCAGTCACGGCATGGAACATTAGCGAATTACTGCCGTTCCAAACGTTCGCTACACTCGACACGTACTAATTTAGTTAATGAACTTTATGCTACTTCCATTTCCACACATATGGTCACAAAACATCACATCGTATTCCCATTGAAACTGTCCAAAACAACCTAAACGACATCCGATAACTCCAGCTTACCCCATTTGCATGACACACATAAAATACCAAAAAAACACTCAAAACACTTAAAAATGTACATAAAACGTGTCTCGCCGAATTATAAGAAGTTAAAGCATCGCATCAAAGTAACAGTCCAGTAGAAAAATCGCTAAAAAGACTGGTATATATTTTACAAATATTTAATTCGGTACGAACAATAACAACGGCCGCCATTTGCAATTTTCAACTTGACATGCGCACTGACTCGGGTAGAAAACAAACGCAACGTAGCCTTGTATGGGAGCACAACATTTAAAAATATTTTCTTCGCAATATAATCTGTAAAAGTATTAGACTGAAATAGGAAAATTTAGTAGTAGAACAGAATATTTAAACATAAATTATTTTTTAATCTAGAAAGTGGAAATATTTATTTATTTTCTTTAGACACAAAAGATAACGTTAGTACAAAGTCATATCGACGCTCTTTCATGCTCCACTGAAGGTTTCCTTTGATTGGCTCATAGCATAATCACCATGTTTTTGTGATTTTATAATGTTTTGTGATTGGGTGCCGCCATGAAACGTGACGACACGATGCACTTCCTGTTAAATTAAAAATAAAAATAGAAAAAACAAACCCGAAGTCCAAAATAGTTTGGAAGTACTTCTCAGTAGGGCCTTTCGTGTGGAAAGTAATTATTTCCTGCCAATTTAATTAATCATCCGAACGAATAGCGCTACTAATTAGAACCACCAACCCATACCTATCTACCGCGTTTTTAGATCTAGTACTTTTGGAAGGTCACAAAAATTTCCTACCAAGGGGAGTTAAAGCAAAACACAAGCAATATTTACCTATTGAAATTTGTAGTGACCATTTTGGGTATAGCTGCTATTTCGATACATTGTATGTTATTCGAATTACACTAAGGGGACTTTTCCAACAAGATATTAAAAAAAATTGAAATACAATCGCAAATTAAAAACATTTAATGAAATAAAAAAGTATTTGTGTAGGAACAGCAAGAAGAAACCTATTTTGTCTAGTCTTTATTTTCTTTCAAGGACTCCAGAGGCACGCCTTGGAATAAGCCCTTCCTGGCCATTTCATCAGCCCATTCATCGAACTCCGCTTTTCTAGAAAAAAATAATGAACGTATACAGACAATACAGTCCACATCCTATTCCCAAATGAAATCAGAAGGAAAATTACAATGAGAAAGGAGCATTTTGATCATAACTTTTTAACGCTCTTTGTGATTTAGAGGAGAGTTGTAAATGTTCTAAGACATGTGATAGACATCGCATCAATACCTGCATTCTTACGAATCCCATAAATTTCCAATTGGGCCAAAGCAGGTTTCAAAGTGAATTCGTAGTGCTGGTGGTTACAGATACGTGTCAACTTGTCTCAGGGTAACGGGCGCAGTGACAGTATCTCTCAGATCTGTGATTTAAAAGCTCTGAGTGACACAGCAACTGTTATGAACAGGCGTTCTTTAGTACTTATACTCATATGCAGGCGTGTCGCTTAGTACCAGGAGCACGACTCGTTCGTTCCGTCACTTGATATCATAAAAAAACTGTCAAGCACGACCTGCGCCCTGATTTTAATTCAAATCGGTATCGATTCGATCGGGTAGCCCATCCGCAATATTATACGCCTCGACTCGGAAAAGACGCAGTTTGCGATCGGGAGAGGCAATCAAAATCAAGGCCCAGGTCTTGAATGTGGAACTATACAACAGTTGTTTATTATTCTTAAAACACTAATAATCTAATAAATTAATTGATAGGTGCCAGTACCACTAGCAAACCCTAGTGCTGGACCTTGTCGATTACATTACTTCATGGGGTTTATGAATCATGAATCATTGACACGAAGGAGATTCTTCCAAAAACTAATACCTCGCTGGTACCTAGACTTTGACATTCTCATCAGTAATAAATAACCGAGAACATACATCGAAACTGACACTGCACTGACCAAGCCTAGTGGCTACCAATAAGGAAATATAAAATAGGCAGCTGCAGCCACTTTGTTTTTGTCATGACGATTTGCCAGCTGTGAATTTGCAGAAAAGCATACGTGTTTAGATATTATCAATATTTGCCGAACGTTGACATGCCAGTGCTACTAGCGCGAAGCACTGTGTCAATGTAAACAGGCCATTGTAAACATGTAGCTGATTCCTCGCAGCCAAAGCTCATGGTTCATTTACAAATAAATTAAAAGAGAAATGGCGGGTTTTTGAAGTTACAAAGTCTGCCGTCCACTAACTAAAACGCGGCTAAGTGACAATGGTCTAATATCTATTTTGAGTAAAAAAATTAATTAACACAAAAAAAAACAGTTCAAATTAATTAACGTGTTCGATTTATCGAAACTTACCCTAACGATGCATAGCTGAAAAATCATTAACCAATTTTAATATTCTAAAACTGGGTTATGGTTTTTTATGATATCTCAAAAAATATTTTGGCACTTTTAGTAGCGGACGGAAGAAGTACTTACAGTTTTTACAAAGACTATTTTTGTTTTAAGTATATTATGAAAAAAACCAAAAAAGAAATAGCGATGAAAAAGTTAGAACTATATTCCCTATTTTAAATCAAATTACAAGAGACTTTATCCTGAACATTCCACTAATTACGAATTCAAAATTTTTATTTAAAGCGATAATAATGTGGTTTAAATGAAAGTGAAAACATAAATATTGACTTAAAAGACTGTTTAAGAAACCCAAATAAGTGAACTAAGTTATCTATGACAAAGTGAAAACTTGTATTAGAACTACAATCGAAAATATTACTGAGGATCCCAATAATTAAACGAAGACATAGCTCAAAGGACTTGTATCCAAGCCAAAACTATTAATAAAAAAAATAAAAAATTAAAAAACTTGCTGGTGATTGATGATTTCGGAAATGTAATTTTTCTTACAAAATACTAATGCTGATAATACAGTACAGTACATTCTAAAGCATTCTAAATGTTCTTCAGGTTGTATGATAAAAACATACTAATCTGTTAATTATGAATGTGGTAATTACCTATATGTGAGCTAAGGTAAGCAAATTACAACAGCATGTTTTGAGTTTGGACTATTTGTTGTATTTTAGTAAAAAGATTAAACCATTAAGCAACCGACCTACATCAGTTTCTGTTACATTTTTATTTATACTTAATTTCTAGTTTATGATTGGCTTAACAATGATCTTACAAAATATATGTAAAATTTTCATGCAATATACTTTTCCAAAATTTAAGAAAGATACTAAACAATTTTAATTATGTGCAATTTTTAGAAACTCTTAACAGGTAAATAAATTCACGTAGCACATTTGTGAAGAGTTGCAAAGTCCTCAAAGCCTGGCTTTAAATAGGTCAAAGTACGTCGTCTACTATTAATTTTGCTGTGTTGACACTGCTAGTCATATGCAGGCAAAGCATGCTGGATTCGATCCTTCCCAACTTTTCCTAAAGTCCTTATAGAAATTGCATACTTTGTAAGCAATGCCGTTGATATTATTCACAATATATATTTTTTAACTTTCATATGAAGCTACAAGATGTAATGTAAAAGTATATATACGGTGAAATTATATGTAACATTATTTATGTACATGGTTAAATTATGTATAAAATTTTATGTAAATATATATACACACATCAAAAAAAGTTTGCGATCACTTCGAAAAACTGAAATCTTTTTTGTTACTGTAGATTATATTATGATTTTTTCTTCTTTTTAGATTCTTTATTTAAAAATAAATTAGAACATAAAACAATGACCCCGTTCAATTGTTTTTTCATATAAAAAGGCTTTCAGTCCTAGCTTACGCTCATTCAGAGATCTGATTTAGTCAATTATAAGCGATTCAAGATATTTTTCGCGGAAAGTTGTGATTGAAAAAATGCCAAGAGGATTATCAGAGGTTTTACGAGCTAGAATAGTAACTTTGAGGGAAGAAGGATACACCACGAGAGTAATAGCACGCAGACTTGCTATATCCCAATCCTGTGTCGTGGCTACGTTGCAGAGGTATCACGGAATGGGGAATTTAGCTGACCGACCCCGCAGCGGTCGCCCAACTGTTTTGACAGCTGCCCAAAAGCGCTATATTAGATTGCTGGCAGCCCGTGATCCAACAATCAACGCCACTAAAATAAAAGCAGAAGTCAGGGCCGCCTCTGGGCTTGAAGTTAGCACGCAGACCGTTCGCAATTGCTTGCACCAGGCTGGATTACGAGCACGGAGGTCTTGGCGAGCTCCGCTCAATTCCCGGCAACGTCAACAACGAAGATTGCAGTGGGCTAGACTTCGGCAAAATGAAGAAGGTGAGGACGAAAACATTTGGCAAAACTGTCTCTTCGTTGACGAATCCCGAATCAGCACTCATCCAGATAACCGACGTGTCCGTGTCTGGAGAAGACCAGGCGACCGTGAAAGACAAAGATCTGCCACTGGAACAGTTCAGCAAGGCGGAAAATCGGTGTCCTTTTGGGGTGGCATTATGATTGGAGCTAGAACGCCTTTGATCCCGTATCGGGGCTTCATGACAGCAGACATGTACAAAGCAGTTGCTATTGATGATATCGTCAGACCATTCCGAGTAAACCATGGGCACCAATTTGTACTGGTCGATGATAATGCGCCCGCACATCGAGCTCAACGAGTCAATGCTGCTCTTCAAGAATACGATATCACACGATTAGACTGGCCTGCCGGCTCGCCCGACTTAAACCCAATAGAGCATGCGTGGGATGCTCTTAAACGAGCAGTATGGAACGGTGAGCCACGTCCCCAGACAGTTCCAGAGCTCAGGGAAGCCGCTATTGAAGAATGGGATAGGTTACCCCAGGAAATGCTGGATAACTTGATCCTCAGCATGCCCAGGAGGATCTTCGCATGTATTCGAGCCAGGGGAGGAGTTATTTTATATTGAATTCACACCTTTTAATAATAAATTGTTGTTTAAGTTTAATTAAACAGTCTTTTTCTTTCTATGAAATTTCTATCACTATTACATTATGATTAATGGCTCAATTTTTTAAAATAAATAATAAAAAATAGTTTTATATTTTAATTTCAAACAGGGTATTCCTATTTAAAGAAAGCATACAACATAGATTTTTTCTTGATAAAGTTAAATTTAAAGAATTATAGGAGTTTATGCTATTGATCGCAAACTTTTTTTGATGTGTGTATGTGGGTAATGAAACTTTTTCTGGATTTAAATCGCGTACATTTGTTTTTTTAAACAAACTGACGTTTCGGGCTCTTCACAGGTCCTGTTGTTACAGTTGACTGACAATGTGACTATGGGACCTGTAAAGGGCCCGAAATGTCAGTTTGTTTGAAAAAACAAATATACGTGATTTAAATCCGGAAAAACAGTTTCATTTCCTATGTGTAACAATCGCGAAAACTTAAGAACTCTATATATATGTGTACAAGACTAATCACAATTTTGAAATAAAAAAGGAATTTAATGTACAGCAACAAGAATTGCCATTTTGTCGCCTTTCTATTAAAATATAATTGTCTAATATTTTTTATACAATGGCCTCCGTGGTGGAGTGGCTTGCACCACGGTTTCAATGGAGTCGCCTTCTCAGGTCTCGGGTTCAATCTCCAGCCAGGTCAATGTAGAAAACTATCTTTCTATCTTATTTATTATTCTATTATCTCTAACTTTTTTACTTTTCATGCTCTTAAAGTTCGTATTTATGCTGGGTGTAGGCTGCATAAAATAGGATTTTATGCTCTAGTGCATAGAATAAAATCGTCATTTAAGACCGAGGCAATGACGCCTGCGCCAACAGCCACTCACTCTAAAACTTTATAAAATAAAGTTTTACTTTTGTTTTTTTAATCTGTGTTATATTACAAAATAAAAAAGTAGGCAATAGTAATTCTAATAAGTTATAAGAAATAGAAATGCATAAAAAATAAAAGCTTGTCAAATATAACTGAGCATTATGTAGTCCGACCCGAGTCAAATGTAGAAAAGAAAAGTAGTACATTGGCTGAAAATTCTTATATTTTCTTGGCAATAGTCGAGTTATCGTTATCGTTTATTTGTAATATTGGTGTTTAATTTCCTGTCAATCAAAGTGAAAAGCAGATTGTATAACTCATTTTACCCTCGACTTAAGGATATACTCGTCTCAGGTACAATGACGTGTTTTATGCACTTGTTGTACAATCTACTATTTCTATGTTGTCTCGGGTCTGGGTGTTTGTGTGTTTTAGTTACTTACTTTGGTGTGGCAGCAACATATTGTTGCTTAGCAGACAACACCGCTCAAGTGGAAAATTGTTGTTTACTTTTGAACATTACTCAAGTCCAAATAAAACGTGAATCAATTAAAATTTGACAACGAACTGATCTGCAATTATGTGTTGTACATATATAGAGCACTTATTACCAATAATAGATTTGAAGTGTAGTTCTCCACTCCTTTGAAATTACTCCAAACTACTTATGCAGTGTTGTTTGCTAAGCGACTGATATATGATGTATAATATATATTTATTACTTATTTATTTTTCAAAACCCACCCTTTGATATTATGACTGTGTATTACCTGTTAAAATGTCATATGTTCATTGTAATTATAGGGACTGCCGAGAGATCTATAGATAAATTTCGAAACCACCAAATCTTGTGCCAATTAGAATATTTTTGGAAATATGGGCATAAGACACTTTTAAAAGCAAGGTAACATGACACATGTTTGACTGGTAATAAGGATAAAACATTTGATCCCACCCATTTTCTATTTCAACTATTTGTATAACTTTCCAAAGGTTGGAATGTAAAAAATTAACTATATGGGCGCGTTCCCATTGAGTCGTAACGTTTTATACATCGTTGACCAACTGTCGCATCTAGCATATTCCCATATCACGACTATCTGTCGTGACTATGTCGTGGATGTTTATTTTATCGTTGAACGACTGTCGTGTCTGGCTGTTCCCATTAGATCGTGTCGACAATTTATGGTTTCACTGCAGCCACCTTGTTGTTCGCACTACAGACTGTCGTCACATTTTTACCGTGACGTTTTATTTATCGTCAGACGGTTGCTCTTCCCATTGTCATGAATCATGACAGTCTGTCGTCGTAACGTCAAAAAAGTCGTGAACGACAGTTAATGTAAAGAAAAGAAAAAGAAAAAGTAAAAAGAAACACTCAATATTTAGCAGACATGAGGTCAGGCTATACCAGTTGTGGCAAAATTATGAAAAATCCATGCCACTTAAGCGATAATAGGCATATTTTTGAAAATATTGGAAATAGATATCCTAGAACACATTTTTGAGTTCTGTGATTACAATTTTTCCGATTTTGCAGTGTTTTTTTAATGTAATCCTAAATAACCGTGCCATTAACCGCAGTCACAAATCAAACAATGAATATTGTTAATTTAGTAAAAAAATAAATTCTTAATACAAAAAAAGAACTTTGACATACTTTATTTATTAACCTATATTATACTGACAATTCAGTTACATTGACAATTATATTAGTAAATTACTTAATCTATAACATCAGCGCATCCTGAAGACGTATAGGTCTCCCCCACCTCTATCCATTTGGCTCTCTTGTTAGCCTAGTCCATAGAGGTCCAGCTATTTTTTTAAAGTCATCGGACCATCTTTTAAAGGGACGACCTCTTTTCCTCTTGACGTTTTCTCTTGGCAATCATTCTGTAACCTGTCTAGCCCACTTTTCTACTCTTTCCCTGTACATGTGGCTAGTCCACTTCCACTTTAGTGTTTTGGTTTTTGTGGTGACACCCTCCAATTTAGTAGTCTTTCGTATGTCTGTAGCTCTCTTTTTGTCTCTTAGGGTCGTATTCTAGAACTCTACTCAATGCTCAAGTCAGGATTGCACTGGAAACACAAGCACTGGAAATACGACCCTAATGGCAAGGACTTGAGTATGATTTTCAGTGCTCACTGCAATACTCAAGTCCTGACTTGAGTATTGAGTAGAGTTCTGGAATACGACTCTTAGAGAGAATCCCAGCGTACTTCTCTCCGTTCCTCTTTGACAGGTTGTGAGTTTCTGATGGTGTTTACTAGTCAATGCCCACGTTTGGCATCCATAGGTCAAAATTGGGAGGACGCAGATGGTAAAGACCTTTCTCTTTGCTGCCATTGGATAGCACTTGTCTTTAAATAGGTCTTTGAGTGATCAATACCGGCTCCAAGAGTTGGTAACTCTTCTTTCTAGTTCTTGCTCCGTTTGATCACTAAACGACAATAATTGGCCCAGACAAATGTAGGATCCTACATATTCAATGTATTCCCGATCTACGAGGCTTTTCAGATCTGTTAGTCGTTACTTTGGTTTTTGTTTTATTAATGGTTAAACCCACTTCTTTGCTTTTAGTTGCAATTGCCTTGGATCATGTATTGTAGGGAAAGAGGATCGTGAACCTTAGATTGTGCAGTCTTTCACCGTTTATGTATATGCCTCTATCATTCCATTCGAGGTTTCTGAAGACATTCTCGAGAACCGTTGAGAAGAGTTTTGGCGAGTGTGGGTTATCTTGTCGGACTCCTTCTGTATCTGAAATGGTTTTCATAGAGATTCTAATTTCACCTGTACTGTGCTGTTAGAGTAAATGTTCTTTATGATCCTTATGCATTTCTTTTCAATACCCTGCTTTTGTAAAGCTATCCAGATGTGATTGTGGTTTATAGAATCGAAAGCTTTATTGTAGTCTATGAACCCCATGTATAGTGGGTACCCACATTCTTGTGATTTCGTGTTTAATGGCGTGCATTTGACCTATGGTGGAGAATATTCCTTTGTCTCCTTTCTTGTGTATAAGTATGATGGTGCTGTTTGTCCATTGTGAGGGGCTAAATTCTGATTCGATTACGCCCCCCGGCGAAAACAAAACTTTGACATACAAATAATAATATAAAAAAAAAAGTACTACACCACTCTGGGCAAATCATCTATTCAATCTGTATTTGTGCTGAAGGCAAACAATTTATACATCCAAAATTATTGGAAGTGCAAAAAAGAACAGTATGCACAGATGTGACCTATGGCGTCGATTTACAACACTTTCAAAAATATGCCTATTATCACTTAACTAAGCGACATAGAATTTTTTCTGTTTATTTTGCCAGAACTGGTATAACTTGGCCTTTCACCCGGTACCCATATGACATTGAATTTTAGGACATTCTGTATTGTATACAACAAATTAATTATATTATAACAAATACAATCAATTACTTATAATAAAAAATCAGAACGATAAAAAACAATACTAAGGGTCGTATTCCAGAACTCTACTCAATGCCGTATTCCAGAACTCTACTCAATGCTCAAGTTAGGATTTGAGCAGACTTGAGTATGATTTCAAGCACTGGAAATACGACCCTAATGGCAAGAACTTGAGTATGATTTTTAGTGCTCACTGCAAAACTCAAGTCCTGACTTGAGTATTGAGTATAGTTCTAGAATACGACCTTGAGAATGTTTACAACAGTTTTATCAAATGTTGCATTGGTCATGAGATCTGGTAGACCTGTTGGCAAGTAAATACGTAAATAAACTTACTCGTAATAGTCCTTATAAGCCGCAATGCGAGGTCGTCCTATAAAGGTTCGAACACACGCACCCGCTATCATACTAAACACTAGTGCGCTAGCTATGATAGCCTTTGTCTGCGACCAATGCAAACCCTGTATAAATAAAATACTCCTTTAGCTTTGTAACAAATGGTAGCCAATACGTATTTTTTTTCCTCGAAGCGTAATTTCTTGTAGGAAGATAAAGTTTTCATTATCGCCCATAAGTATAATATACTCCCGGACACATAATTATTAGTCAGCATCCATCAGCACCGCATCCATAATAAACTTTTTTATATGGACTGTGACCAGATCAATTGATGCTGAAGCATACTGATGATACCACATATAAAACACATGTTTAGCAAAGATCTGCTGATGCGTGCCGACAAGTAGAATCAAACCTTAAATTTTCTTTGACATAAGGTATGAACTGCTGAGTTCACGAGGTTCCCCTGGGAATTGGGCTAGGGGATCCTATTGGACTGAATGACATTATTGACCATGCCCTGCTAGCAGGGTTTGCGAGGCATTTCTTCATCAGTGGTTACTTTTTAATGCTGCTACAAGATTGTCTATGACGATGCACTTACAACAAAAGTTATTACAATGATACCGCACAAAAGGGAGGCGGTGGTTTTCATAGTGTCGCCATCTCTGAGGTCCCGGGTTCGATCCCCGGCCGGGTCAGTGTAGAAAACTAAGTTTTATATATTGTCTCGAGTGTGGGTGTTTGTGGTACTTTGTACAAGTGCTTTGGCTACTTACTTTGGGATCCGGGCAACGTACATGTGATGTTGTTATTTATAAAAAAAAACAAACCGCTCAGATTTTAGAACTTCTAAGTGTATTTAAACTAAAAATGAATGTAGCACCTTCAGAATTGGCTTCGGTCGACAAGGCGCCAGCGGCGTTGGTGGTGTACAAATTTGCGGGCATGGCGGCGGGGCTGGGGGAGAGCATGGTGGTGGAGGGGGATTGCAACTCATTTTCACTGTATAAAATGAACTATATTAGACGATATTACTTTTCACGAGTAGTACTATATTATATTTATATAATAGTATATAATAATAATATATCTCTTGTACGATTAATAAAAGGGCACGAGAATAGGGTGAGAGACTTAGAATATGCTTTAATTTCAGGAAACAAATGAAAAATGGCTCAAAGCTCCCACGGTGGCAGTCATCGACGTAGTCGAGACCACGACGGCGCATCCATGAGGTACACTAACACTGACTGGGAAGCCAAAGAGGCCCTATATCAGAGGGAACTTGACGAAGCAAGAGCTCGGGCTACGCAAATGGAAAAAACCATGCGTTGGTGGTCAGACTGCACGGCCAACTGGCGAGAGAAGTGGAGCAAGGTTCGTACTGAACGCAACAAGGCTAGAGAAGAGGTCAAACAGTTGAAAAATAAAGTTGAATTTATCACAAAAGAATTGACGACAGCTAAAACCGAAAAGAACAATTTGGAACAACAATTGATGGACCTGAAAAGAGACAATGAGAAACTTCTAAGCATAGGAGAAAGCAGAATAGTGTCTGGTGACTTGTCAACGGAAGATGGCGTAGAATTGAGAAGAAAAAATTTAGGTTACGTTTCCCCTAATGAACCTTCAATACGCCAAAGAGCTTCATTGGATTCTCACAAATTCTCTAATGTTGATAACGTACTGGCCAATAAGTTTAATGAAATGAGAATTCGGCTGGATGACACGTGTAAAAGTCTGCAAAGTGAGAAGGATCAAAAAGCATTCTTGCTTGCTAAAATTGAGACTCTTACAGCAGAATTACATAATACAAAAATGGAATTGACACACAGTGACAGGACATTGGGGTCCACTGATTCTAGTCATAGCGAAGTTGAGAAACTTCAAAATGAGTTACAAGACGAAATTGCAGCTAAGCAAGTTCTCGAGGAAAAAGTGACAGAGTACAAAATGGAAATGGAAAGATTGAAGTCTGAAAACACAATCCAGTGGAGTAAAAGGGAGTTACTAGAAACAGAGAATGTAGCAATATTGAGAGAAAATAAGAAATTGTACAGTCAAGTTTGTGAGTTACGTGAACAAATTCACAAATTGAATAGGATATCTGACGGTGGAACCTATGGTAACGATCGTAGGTTGGATTCAAATGTTCTTTACGTAAGAACGAGTGCTAGTCCAAGATCTCAGGGGTCCAGTAATGAATCTTCGGAAGCGAATCTCGCTCACATTGATGGGAAAACGAATACATCGGGTGAAGAAGAAGAGTTAGCAATAGTGGAAAATTAGACAAGTTGTTGGTAAGCACTAACACAGTACAGTTTTAAGATAAAGTCGAACGAACTTAGGAACAGATGATAATAGATGAATAAATGAATGATGAAAGCTGCAGTGACGCGATTGTGGCACGGCAGCCGCACATGTACTAATTGTGACTGCAAAAGTGGCGTGCGCGTGTCATGACAGTAGCGCTGCAATTACACTTCTAAATATTGTATTAAAATTAGGAGTGGCGCGGCTGCGGTTTTTTTAAAATTAATCGATATTGTAGTGCTGATCTCCTAGTAAATAAAAATTGTTCCCTCTAAATTTCTTGGTATCGGCCGTAGAAGAAAAATTATTAGAATAAAAAGTGTTTATTCCGGTCTATTCTACTAGAAGCAAGTCAAAACCAAATTCAAACTACAATAACATTTAAAAAAGGGTCAAAAATTTGTCCCGTTTCCATAGTATCCCCTTCGCTTCAGTTAGACCGCGGCTGCAGCGCCACAGATGCGCCACTGAAGCGTTTCTACAAGCGTCTAATTTGAAGGCGCTCTAAGTCCATAGGACTTAGGCGCCTTCAGATTTCTACACTAACTATTGGGTAATTGTAACAGTTTAAAATAACTAAATATCTAATATTGTTTACTACCTAAAGGGCCGTATTTTCGGAAATTTTGCTTCCTACCAAGTTTTATTACATAATTGGTATAACAGGAATTAGTTATATTGCAATTTAAAAGTCACAATTACTCCATTGTTACAAATAGATAAAGTCGAATATTAGAAATCTAATAAACACAATCATCCAAACTTTACCGTTTTGTTCTGTGCTTACAAAATGAATTCTTAAATCTAGAAGGTTTAATTAATTCTAGATGTTACAGATAAATCAATAAGCTTGAAAATTTTGACAACACTTCACGACGATTCATTTGAACAGAATGACAGCTTCAATTATTCTTGTTTAATTTATCAGTAAAAATTGAATATAGAACGATAAATAGAAAAGTCTTGATGATTGTGAAAAAAGATTTTCTTTTCTTTCTTTTATAAAGTCTAACCCCGCGGGATGTAACATGTGCTTATATAGATCTACAATAACAAATTGATATTACTAAGTTAAAAATTGTGAATGCAATATTTATTCAAATTAAAGTTGTGAAAGTAATATTTAGCAATATTTTTAGTACAGAGCAATAAATAAACGTATCATTCAGAATTAGCATTCCATAACATTATTATATAGATAGAGAATGTTCTTTTTTCTAACAAAAATATTTTGGCAAGTTAAGAAAGAATATGGTCTCTTTAAAACATGTTAATTTGCTGTCCTATTAAATCTAACAAAGTTCCGGAAATTGATTTAGTAAGAGCATTTAATTTCTAAAATAATTGTATATAGAGTAGAATTGTTGAGATGACGATTTTGTTGTGTACCAGTCTTTATCTATTTTTGCTCCTCATTTGAAAACTGAGGAACACAAAGCACGACAAATACTTAATAAAGTAATAAACAAAGTAGTGGACGCTTCAGTCCATCATATTTTGAGCTAACACTTGGCTGTATGGTCGTAAAACTTTGCTTTTTTAATTCTTTAGTGGAAAGAATTAAAAAAAAGAACGAAAATAAGTTTAAATTTTTTTTACTCTTTACCCGTAAGTAAGAAAAATAAGAAGAAGACAAAAGTTGGAGTTAGATCGCTTCCGAATTCAATTTGGTAGGTAATTATAATGGCAATAAGTTCGTTCAACTCAACATTTTTAGAAACATTTGAATTAGTGGCTAAATTAAACTAGCTCTGTTGTAATTAAGACTCAATTTACATTGCCGTGGTAGAAGCGACTTTTTGCAACGAACCTGTACATAGCATAATGAACTTTATGTGAATACCTTTATGTGTAACGTATAAACCAGATACGATACGATAGTCACGGGAACCTCCGAGACTACGAGAGAATTCTCCGAAATTCTCTAGACCAGTTTTTTGGCTCGTATCTATATTTATTACATACATTACAAATGAGTTTAAAGAAATTATCATAACCTACATTTGACCCAAGATAAATTTATTTGCTTTACGAAAAATAGCCAACAATCATGGGCTATTTCAGGATTTCCCTCTTTACAGATAGTATATCTAATCGTGGTTTTAAAATTATCGACAACAGAATAGTTCAGAAACATATACCGTGTAATACAAGTTTATAATAGACCTTTTTTGATGTAATTAATAACAATTACTTTTGTGACATTCAAATTATCTAACGTGCACAACAAAATCGTCACCTAAAATCCGTGTTAGTGATTGTTGATAATGGCATAATCTAGTTTTACATTAAAAGTGGTTAGTAGAAGTTAATTATGGCTACACTTTAGGGAGTCACCACTTTTATCGACACGGAATCGTATTAATACGGCTTAAGCAGAAAAAAATTTATGTCCATGTATTAAAAGCGAAAAAAACGTGGGTTTCGCGTCGGTGGTCCGAGTGGAAGCTAAACGTCTAAACGTCTTTTGCTCTTACGCGTGAAACACACAGAGAACGGGTGCTGGTCGGGCGCGTGTCGGGTCGGATTGCTCTTACGCGTGAAACACACAGAACAGGTGCTGGTCGGGCGCGTGTCGGGTCGGGTTGCTCTTACGCATGAAACACACAGAGAACGGGTGCGGGTCGGGCGCGACTCAGGTCGGGAGCATGGCGACTGTAATTCCCTCTATTTATATGGACGACAACACACCACGCGCGGGCCAGTGTTGGGCAAAGTTTAATTGTTCAGGCAATTAAAAATTGACAATTAATTATTTGTCAATCGCGACTACAACAATTAACGGCAAAGTGGCAAAGGCACTCGCGCGCTCTCAAAGGCACTCCAGGGCACTCGAAGGCACTCAAAGGCACTCACGGACACTCAAAGGCACTCACGGACACTCAAAGGCGCTTGCTGGCACCCAAAGGCACATCTATTTACATTTTCAGACTTCGATTTCATTGCAGATATATAGTTGACGCTTTTGTTCGGTAGTTTCAGATTTAATTGTTAGTATTAATTATTTCTTAAGACAATTTAAAAAATTAATTGCAATTGATTTAATTGCAAATCACAATTAACATAAACCAATTAATGGTTTATTTGCAATTGATGTTAATTGTAAATAAATTAATTGCAATTAATTTTTTAGTCAATTAAATATCTGATTGAAATTTAATTGATTGCGCTCAACACAAGCGCGGGCGCAGAACGGATGCACGACACGCGCCCGACTCGCATCCGCTGTCAGTGTGTTTCACGCTTAATTACATAGCTTTTTCTGACCGGCTCAAGCCGATATCACGTAAGTGCGGTGACTCTCTCAATGTGTTATTTCACTGCCTATTAGCGAGTACTCATCACGAATTAAATATGGTTGTTACAGGCAATATAGGCATGTTATATTTGGATTCTCGTCCCTGATAACACAGTGATGTCAGTTACTGTGCTACATGATATCATGATATAAAGTAGCTAAAACGTTACAACTCTATTTTCTAAAGTATAAGCTTCGGAGTCCCAAACGAGTTTCAGGGAAATTGGCGAGTGTATTTTATTATTGAGAAATTCTCTATGCCGTTAAAGCTTTTCACTTCAAACATTAACCTTATATTTTAACGTTAAAGGACCACTTTGCGTTGAATAGTGAAGTACGATTAGGATTTCTGTTCTGATATCGACATTCAAACGTGGAATCTGACTGCGTGCTAATCAGATATTATCTTTATATTCAAGGTGTTAAGGTAAACTTTTTCTATAATACCCAGTAACGGGACGAACAAGTTGTACGCCTAGTGGTAAACGACTCGTCTATCCATAACAGTTGCAGTGCCATTCAGAGCTTTAAATCGCAAACATCTTATGGGCACCACCACTTCGTCCGTCACCCTGAGACATAAGTTGACAAGTCCCATGTGCCTGTAATGTCACCAACAACTTACCGAAAATAAATATGCAAACTTTGGCAAGCCCCCGCCCACGTCGATGTCGTCACCGCACAGCTGCCCGCTGTTGTCCAGTTTGTTATAATTTTCTCATTAATCAGTTGGATACTATAGTTATTTTTAGTAGCAGTAGAGCACTTTGTGAAAGAGTTCGTCTAGGCAAGTACTGCTACCTTATTTCTACTCTATCCTATTTCTGCCGCAAAGCAGTAGTGTGAGCATTAATCGTTTCGGTTTTGAAGGGTAAGGGACTAAGGGTGCTGGTGAAATTACAGGATTTGTCAACTTATGTCTCAGGGTGGCGGGCGCAAGGGCAGTGCCCCTCAGATCTATGCGATTTAAAGCTCTGAGCGGCACTGCAAATATTATGGACAGGCGTGTAGCTTACCATCAGTCACACGAGTTGTTCATCCCGTCACTTGATATTATGCAAAAAAAACATTACCATGTTGCATACACGCTGTTCACTCCCTTGGTTGCCAGTTAAAAGCAAAGAGTTCGCGGTGTATTATTATCAATAATGCCTAGTCACTAGCAACACCACTCACATTGCTTTTAAGTTGGTGGTTCTGTAATAGAGTGAGTGTCATTATCCAAAGGTAACATGGCTACCTTTATATGAGTCAAAATTAGCAATCTTAAGGAAATAAGATATATAAAATATATAATAATGTGCAGGTTAGTCAGCAAATCAACATCGAATTTAAATTTAAAACATCGCGTAAAATTAAAGGAAAAGATAATCCCAAAAGTAACCAAATAAAATATTTTCTAACCGTAATTGACAAATTAACAGAGACAGTGGTTGTGTATAATTAACGTAACCGTACGTCCCGCTTTGAGCGGGACAGTCTCGCTTTTGAGTTACGGGTCCCGCTGTTCCCAAAATAGTTAACAATGTTCCGGCTTGATAAAACAGGACACAAGCGAAAAAGAATTAATGAAGCGAAAAAGATATGAAGCTATCCCACCAGACTACACAAGATTAATTCTTTTATTTTTAATGTTGAAACATTTTTAGTTCTTTTTAAAAATTGTTCAATCATTGACCATTGTGTATTATTTTTAAAACAATAATAAAGTGACGGGGCGTCCAGCTCTAAGGGAAAAAAATAATGGTCACGTTATGTAGGAATAATACATAAAGTTTAATGTCACAATTGAAGTTAAATAAATAAATCATTTATTTATTTATAAAACACTTAAACCTTAATTCATCATCATCATCAGCCTATCGTAGTCCACTGCTGGACATAGGCCTCCCCCAATGTGCGCCATTTCGCCCGGTCGTCAGCTTGTCGCATTCATTTCCCGCCAGCAACCTTTCGCAGGTCGTCACTCCACCTGGCCGGAGGGCGTCCTACACTACGTTTGCCGAGTCGCGGTCTCCACTCTAGAACTCGTTTTCCCCATCGGTTATCGGTTCTTCGACAGATATGGCCAGCCCACTGCCACTAGAGCTTGCTTATTGCACGAGCTATGTCGGTGACCTTGGTTCTCTGTCGGATAACCTCATTACGAATTTTATTCTTCAGAGAAACTCCGAGCATAGCCCGTTCCATAGTTCGCTGAGCGACTTTAAGTTGGTGGTCTAGCCGTATCGTGAGTGTCCACGTCTCAGCTCCGTAAATCATAACAGGCAGGACGCACTGGTTGAAAACCACAGACATATATCTAGATAGACGCCGCAAGTGTACTTCGCGTGCCCAAAGGAAGTAAAATTCACTTACTTGCCGCTGCTACACTTCAGAACGCGCTCGACCGTTATCGTAGATAAACACCAGTCGTAAACGCGAAAAAATGCATAATTGCGCCATTCTAAACTGCAAAAACACCATAAATGTGGGCAAACGGGTAAACAGGGACATTTCCTTCCACGGGCAAGTGATTTTGTAATCAGAAGATGCATAATTTGTTTTAAAACCAATTATTTTGGTTTTGTATGAGTTTCGAGAAAACAAATATGCAACCGAGTGTATGCCTCATGATTTGTAATACATAGCGGCTTTTACTTGGTGCGATATATTTGTGATCCTTTGTTAATACGCCATGAATATCGAACGAACGCACTTTTGTATAATGCATTCAGTTTCGTGGTACGGCCGCTTGTACATTTCTTTGGCCAAATTTAATATTTAGTGTTGTATATATACGTTAGGCAACACTGTTCTCGATTCTGATCGATTTTGAAAACAAAGGGACGAAAATTATTATGACCTTAGCAATATTATAAAAATATTCTATAACTCTTTTGTTATGTCGTTTAGTACGTTTACGTACGTTTCGTTTTTTTTTCACTTTTGTAGTATCTATTATGAGTAGTATCTGTAATTTCGATAATTTTTGCAGCACGTTGCTTCGAATGTCCGAATATAGTGAGCAAATAATTACATACATCGCTAGATATGTAGTACGAGTAATATAAAAAGCAAAGAATTAACAGTGCGCTGTTTTTACAAAAACCTGGAATTGGACATATGTATGAGCGCTTTCGAGAACGAAGGAAGTCTAGTTTATCCCACCCAAGATGCTATGCAACTGTGCAGAGTAGCAAAGTTAGAAATCCGAGAAATAATAAACAAATCACAAAAATTTCACACGAGGCCGTCATTAAGTAAACCTCTTCTGATTAATAAGATTTTACCACATTTTGTTGGCAATAACATTTTCAGTTGTCTTGCCATTCATCAATTTGACCAATTACCAACAGAAAACCATCTAGTAAAATTAATTAAGGCAGTCGTAAGTTCATATATTGACGTGCGTTTTCATTATTGAAGTTAAACGATAAGATCTATTACAAAAGGATGTTATATAATAATCTCATTTTACTGGAAGAACGATAATTTTAACATTTGAAGTCGATTAAAAATTAGTCTTAATTTTTTTTAAGTAATCAACATTTTTTTAAAACAAGTAAAACAAAGGACTAAACTATCTTATTCTAGTATTTTTCTACTATATTAATATTATACGACTAAGTACTTGTAATCAACAAATACTTGAACAAAAATGATTCTATTTAGAATCGATTAATTGAATGGAATACGCGTGGTTACGCGTATTCCGATATCAATCGATTTAGAGCGAGCGGAAGGAGGTTTCCATCACTAAATAGTTCTTGTGACGTCATAGTGGGTACAAAAAATGTGGCACGTTTGGTTTTCATTGAAATTGCTGTACTTACGGCGTCTATCTAGATATATGTCTGCGTTGAAAACCTTTGTTTTCAGATTTTGCGGTACAATAAACCATAATTATAAGCGAAAAATTAAAACAAAACAGTAAATTTGATAAAAAGGATGTGGACGCTGATTTTTATTGTGATTGCTGATTTTCAGTATTGACCTATAGCTATTCGTTAGCTGCATCAGACCTACAACCTACAAGCGGAGTGTATAGTAAACACCAAGTAATTATACAGATACTGCCTGTGTTGTTTGATGTCTGATGTTGAATTGATGTATTTAACTATTGATCTCTTATACGAAATTATTTTAAAGTAGTCTGTATTGTGCATTTATATTTTAACCCGTGAAGTCAAACAAGGAGTTATTTAGTTACTATTTGAGGCCTTTTGCGACTCTATGTGGTATCGTTCTTGGGTGATCCGATCTATATACAGTTTTATATGAGTTCCGAAGTTTGTGAAATGTTTCTTATCTTCGTTTGGCTAGTTACCGAAGGTTGCTGTTGAACCCGTTCATGGACATGGAACTAAGTCCAAAGTCATGGTACCACGATTACTTTTAACCACGGTCAACGACACTGTATACGTTTTTACAATAAGATTCCAGAGCATATATGTATATATTAAGATTATCATTACGTAAGTTTTACATACATTAAAAATATTTTGATTGAAAAGTCATATTACAAAATTGAAGACTACGTGTTAGATAAAGATGTATGGAAAGACGACATGCCTCTAGATTCCACATAAATATGATTCAAAGTGTATTCCACAGCATTTAAGTTTATTTGAAAAACAATCCCCAGAGTTTCTTGCTTTTTCTCAAGGAAGTCAGCATTTTACTAGCAATAGAGCTTCTTGTGAAAGAGTTCGTCCAGGGAAGAACTGCCACCTTACCTACTGCCGCCAGGCAGTAATGTTAGCATTACTGTGTTGCGGTTTGAAGGGTAAGGGTGATGGTAAAATTACAGGCACATGGGACTTGTTAACTTATGTCTCAGAGTGACGGGCGCAGTGGCAGTGCCCCTCAGATCTTTGCGATTCAAAACTCTGAGTGGCACTGCAACTGTTATGGACAGGCTCGTAGCTTACCATCAGGCGCACAACTTGTTAGTCCCGTCGCTTGATATTATAAAAAAAATACTGAACGAATAGTAGCTTAGAAGTGAGGTTTTCGAGTGTAAATGTATTATATCTATGGAATAAATTATTATTTGACTTTGATTTTGGCAGTAAAAGTAAGTTAAATAACATCGCACACAAAAATATCACTAGTTTAATTTGTGCCGTAGTGCTTACAATACGTGTTTTGAATCAATCATCATCATCATATCAGCCGGCAGATGTCCATTGCTGAACATAGGCCTCCCCCAAAGATTTCCAGACCAGCCGATCGGACGCGACGTGCATCCATCGGCTTACCAGGTCATCCGTCCATATAGTAGGGGGCAGTGCAACATACTCAGTTCTACGAGCTATGTGCCCTGCCCACTGCCTCTTCAACTTGCAATCCTTCGAGCTTTGTCGGTGACTTTCGTTCTTCTACGGATCTCCTCATTTCTGATTTGATCACGTAGAGAAATGCCGCGCATTGCTCGCTCCATAGCTCCTTGAGTGACTTTGAGCTTTTTATGAGGCCCATAGTAAGTGACCACGTCTCAGAGCCGAAGGTCATCGCTGGCAACACGTACTGCTCGAAGACTTTTGTCTTCAAGAACTGCGGTATTGCGGACGAGAAGGCGTCCCGGAGCGTCTCGAAAGCTGCCTAACCGAGTCGGATTCGATTGACCGCTTTCTCGAAGTTGGCCCTGCCTAATTGGACGGTTTGTCTGAATCAATATACAATATAAAAAGCCCTATGGAAAAGCAGAGCAGTAACTACACAGAAAGCACTTGTAAATCGCACTGTGAAGCCCGCAGTTCGTTTTTTGTAATACATATTCTAAATTTAATTTTACTATAAACGCTGTTACTGTCAAAATCTTTATTCCATAGGTAAGCATTATAACGTCTGAAATCCTCACATTGGTTAAACTCTACCGTGCATTCGTAAGGCTGATTCCGCTGAGAAGAATGAGCAAGAAACTCTGGGGGTTGCTCTTTGTAAATAACATTTGTACACATTCAACATTTACAATACATATATTTTCAAGCATCATACATCGAGACTAGATATTAGGTATACTTGGGGGACAGATCTCAATACAAGGACAATACTTTCGAAGCACGAATTCCGTAATTGCGATCGTTTTCTCACTATGGACGTCCTAAGAAACTACTCTAGAAGTTCGTCAACGAAACGACGACGGGCCCGTTCGAAACTCGACTCTGTAGGTGTTCAATAGTGGGAAAACGGCCGTAACTACGTATTTCGTGCATCGAGAATAAGGTCCCAGTTCCGTTATTATTGTGACAAAGCTTTTTATATCTGTAGTCAATGATATTATACTTGTGAACAACCTCACTGTCTGTAGCTATCTAAAGTCCAACAAATTTAAAAATTGCTCTGTACTCGATCAAAATGTATTCAACATTTTGAGTGCTTAGGTTTTCGCGACTGTTACACATTGGATGTGAAACTAGTTTTTCGGATTTAAATCGCGTATACTTGTTTTTCAAAGAGATAAACGTTTCGGACCCTTTGCAGATCCCATCACGTGTTTGAAAACATAAATACGCTATTTAGATCTGAAATAAAAAAGACCACTAAAGTTTGTGGAATTATATTTATTTGCCAAATTTTATTATTATTCGTAACTCAAAATTGTGTCAAAAGATTTGACAATTAATTAAAAAAGAAATGAAACCAATATTTATATGTATACCGGGTGGAAATTTGTAATGCCACCTGGCCCTTCAGGTGGCATTATAAATTCGATTTCCGCGTGTGGCTAGCAATTTTCGAAAATCTTTGAATGCAGTATTATTTCTTTTTAAAAGGAATGTTTCCTTTAAGTAAAAATTTCTATCTCCAGTATTTACGTACTTTCCTTCCAAGTAGCATTACAAATTTCCACCCTGTATATTCTCTTATAAAAAAATTCACATTATTCGCAATAAGATCCATTATTTATTTATTTTAATTTTCAAATTGCGTTTTCTCAATTCCACAATTTTCAGTTACGACAGTATTTGGTTTCATGTGCGAAATATTTAATCGGTTAACGGAAAGTGAGTGAAATCCATTAAATTGTATTCATCCCCTAATTTGCCAATTTTAGAGGTGGAATATTTTCTTAAAATTTGAATGGGATCAATACTGACGTATCCCCCTTCCAACAAAAAAAAAGAGAATCATCGAAATCGGTTCACAAATGACGGAGTAATCGCGTAACACACAAAAAAGAGAACAGAAATACAATTGATAATCTTTTATCATCAACCCATTTATATGTCCCACTGCTGGGCACGGGTCTCCTTTCAAACGAGGGTTTAGGCCATAGTCCGCCACGCTGGCCCAATGCGGGTTGGGGACTTCACACGTTTTCCGAGGGTTGTGAACCTTCTTCAACGTGCAGGTTTCATCACGTTGTTTATCTTCACCGAAAATCTTATGGTAAATTTCAAACTAAATTTCGCACATAAATTCCGAGAAATTCAGAGGTTCGAGCCCGGATTCGAACCTACGACCTTCTGCTTGAGAGGCAATAGGTCAAACCAGTAGGCTACCACGGCTTCTATAATCTTATAAAGATAATCTTTTAAAGTCGGTTAAATATAGTTTCATTTCCAATGTGTCCAATTGTTTTTTCCGCGATTTTACAGAACCCCTTTGTTTTTTGCTGAATTTACCCATTAAATTGTTTCAGCTAATTTCGTTGGACCTTAAACAGAATGGATGAAATGGTCGTCTTATTCAGGATAACAAACGACTAAATTGTCTGATATTGTATAGAAATTTCTTTATAATCTATTTTGCCGTTTATTATTAAGAGGGGTATGAACACCTACCGAAATACCGTCTAATCTTTTTATTGTTTAGTGGAAATCAGTGCAGCCGTATATCTGGGGTTTTTAATTTCATTATTAAATTAAAATGTGTTCTGGGACCTATTTATTCTGAAAGTTGCTATATCTTTAAGGAAACAATATATTTGTACCTATTTAAATTACAAAGCTAAAGTGCTCCATGCACTACCCAGCGTGATTAGGACAAAATAGTATGAAAAAACTATTGTCTTTTCATACTATTGCATACGAGTGCATCGGGTTCCAAATAAATTAAAAAGTATTGAACTGTCTCTCCATGCCTGTCATCATGTTTGGAAGTGAATGGGGCTCTATACGATTTTAACTATATTGTATTATTGTAAACGAAATTCCGAATTCTTTGCTTTATTCATGACTGACATTATGTAACTAATTGATTATCTAAGACTCAAAAGGCCTATGTATCAAGTCGTATGAATATTTTTACATTTACATTGCGTTCGCTTTTGTATATTTCGTAGTTTAAAAAACTTATTTATTGCAAAGCATTTACTTTTTTTTAAATTTAAGGGTTCCTAGATGACTGTGGAGCCCTAAAAACAGTTTCCATAGCGAAACAAATCTAGTCGTGTGTACTACCACATTGTCAATTTTCGATATTGGAAATGTAAACACAATGTGAACAACTTAAGGTCCATATTTATTCAAGGCATTGAACCTAGACTAATAACAGCCTAAACTACTGGGCTTATGGAGGACATGAGGTCACTGCGGCAAGATGCCAAAATTGCTGGCAGTGTTTTCTCCTTTAAAGCCATGCTAACACTTTAGACTATGTAACAGCCGACTCTGGGGTCTGACATGCGGTCCATTTACGGTGTATGCAAATGTGCTATAATCCGACTGCATCTGGACTGCAAAATTGAAGTTGAAATGGATTCGTTAATCGTTTTACATGCATTTGGCCCGACTGCATCGCAACTGATAACTGTAGTCCGTCTGCAATCGGTGATTGCCAATACTGATTGCTACTGCATAAATAGCAGTTGCCAATGTAGTTGGAAATCAGCTTGTATTTCTATACAATTAGGGTCTGATTATCTTATTTTATATTTTATTGAAAAATTGACGTAACTATCAAGAGTGTCTCATACGTAACTTTTTATTGAAACTTGTGAAAATGTTTGATTACGGTGCCAACTTAAATTAATTAAATAGGTGCTTAGGTTTAAGAAGCATTTTGTAATTTAAAAAAGTGCATTTTATGCAAAAAAGAGCCTGTCATTTTCAATATTCGAATTTTTATTGTCTGTTTATACTTACTTTTTCTACAGGCTACTTTAATAATGTATACTTATTTATTTTGCTGTTTGTACAATAACTAATAACAAAAAGGTCTAAATCACAAATAAAGTGCAAATAACAAGTGTCCTAAATTCAAATTAATAGTGAATGTATAATGTATGTATATAAAATGTAATTCTACCTAATTATATAATAATTAAAAATATGTGGTATAATAAGAGTATTTTATTTCTCTACTAAAACAGAATTGCACTTCTTATCTAATATTTGAGATTGATATATGTATAAGATAACATCTATTATTGACGGCTTAACGGTTTTCGGTGAAACGTAATGGATGAATAGCTTCAATAATGGGTGGATAGTTTCAGGAATGGAAATCGGCGTCACAACTATTGCTGGCCGTGTTAGACAACATGTTGCATGGTAATTTTTTCCGCAATTTTACGTCAAAATTGTTGTATGACATGTCGGATAATAATAGCATTCATTGTCCGACTGACGTCCAAAACTGTTTGTCAGCAACTTGCACAACGTGTAAGTCGGATTTCAGACAGATCAGATTAGATTTCTGTAGCAGTAGAGCTCCTTATAGGTAAGGTTCACAACCTTACCTATTTATGCCGCCAAGCAGTAATGTCAGCATTACTGTGTTCCGGTTTTGAAGGGTAAGGGTACTGATTAAAATTACAGGCATATGGGACTTGTCAACTTATGTCTTAGGGTGACGAGCGCAGTGGTAGTGCCCCTCAGATATTTGCAATTTAAAGCTCTGAATGGCACTGCTGTTATGGACAGGTGTGTAGCTTACCATCAGGCGCACGACTTGTTCGTCCCGTCACTTGATGTTATACATATTAAAAAAAATCATTTAACTCGTGACTATTTAACCATGAACCTCCGCTGCTATTTCATCTATGCATCTATATTATATCTATTACTATTATAACAAACTGTTGGAGTAATTTCACAAATAATAATGTATGATGTAGTTTTTATTATACAGGTAAGGTAAAAAAGATAATAAAAGCTTAAATACTAGAAAGTAAAACTAGGATTTTTAAATTTCATGAATAAAATTGGGTCCCCGCGGCAAGGTGCCCAAGTTGCCCAAGTTGCCGCGGCAGCGTTCCCCCTGTATCGCTATGCTAATGCATTGGGCAAGGTAGCTGCCGACCCTTGGGTTTCCCAGACAGTCTGTTAATTTTTTCGATAAAATTTTGTACAGATGAAGAGCACTGAGATCCCACGGGCTAAGAGTTTCAACTCCAAAAGCTGTAAATAGGTAGTCGGACCCCAGATCCTGGTACTTATTACTTTTTATTCTTTCTGCCAGCTCGGCTGCGGAGCCAGCCCTCTTACTGGTGTGCTGGAGATGGGATGGGGCAAGTGTGTCGGCACATGTGGCGTCTCACATCAGTGCCCGGCCCATACTCCAAGGGATGAGAATATGGTGGTGGATCAGGGAGAAGCAATTTTGCCTTTGGTCATACGAGAGAATGTGGTTTTTAATGAAAAATTGATTTCATAAAGTCTTAGTATTAAGTTAGTATTTATGAAATCTATAGATATGGTGGGCCACACCTAGAGATATGGGTATTATGATTATTAGGCATATTTCTTCGTTGAAAATTATATTTTACGTCGTTTGCAGTTGAAAAAATACAGTTTGTCTATCTGACTTTATGGCTGAGTGTACAATTTGAATTTTATTTGTGAAGGTACTCTTTGTGAAAAAAAGTTGATTGTTTTACTTTTGCGTTTGCGTTTAGAGAAAGCTAAAATTTAATTAAAAAAAACAAGAGTGTGTAAATTGAGAACGAATGCAAAAGTGATTCACTAAACTCAAGAAGCTATTGGCTAAACTCATATTATAACTAATCGAACAACCAATGAGCATCGAGGTTAACTTTGACAGCCACTTGTGGTTGGTTCACATTGAGGCGAACGTGCAGGAAGAAATAAGAACCGATTTATTATTCACTTGCTGTTATCGAGCCATCGTGATTTTTTGAGGCGATACATATAAATAATAGTGAGTATTTTATTGTATTTTCTTTTATTTATGTTATTTTTTAGCCAAATCAACCTTCTACATGTTATAAGTAATGTTCAATTTTAGGAAACAACATGAAAAAGTTGTTATGTAAGAAGGTAATCCATAATCTGTCACCCTAAGTTAACAGATAATTCACGGTTTTCAGGACTTTACTTGAAATCGTAGGTAATTGATAATTAACAATTTCTATATTATGGGATGGGATTATTTATTAGAAGACTTTTGCTATAATTTAATTATAAAAAATGGAAAAGCAAGAGATTGAAAATCGAATTTCAGTGTCAGAATTCCATTTTTGAATTTTTTGGTTAGTTTTCTGTACGCACTGTCCTGTACTTCATACGTATGAAGATATTAAAGAGAATATTTTTTCTGTCCCGTAATATAAGCCTAAACATTTATATTCAAAGAGAAACTGTTCCTTAATGCCACTTTAATAAACAATCTCCCTATTATTCTGCTCCAATACAGGTAAATGCTCTTAAAACAAATTATTACCACATAACTTACTTCATATAGAGTAATAAAATATACAAACACATCAAGCGTGCCGACCTTTGGGTTGGACTCCTTTTGTACCAGGCTCACTTCCTTTCAGGCATACTTGTTTAGGATTTTTTTACTATGTTATGAAATCTCCTTTCACATTTAGTTACTAATCTAAAAATTGTATTACCAATTTTTGTTTTGTAAGTACTTGCCTCTCCCACCTTAAAATGTGTGTAATGTTAAAATTTTATAAATATTATTATTTTGAATGAATTTAATGCATGTCTTGGATTGTTTCATATATGTATTTTGTTGGTGTAAATTTATTAATCTATTATAAAAAATCACTCTGTAATTTGCTATGCCCTTAAAGGGCGTCCCAGGATACTTTTCAATAATCTACCAACTTAAATTGTATTTTGTATGCTTTAACTGTGACATGCAAATAAATTATTTGACTTTGAATTTGAAGCCTCCAGGGCAGGGAGCTACAGAGTCATAGATATCCCAAATTGGTCCCAACTGTCCCCACAGTGGGCACTGAAGAGTCCTAGGGCAGTACCTTGGAAGGAAATTGGGGGGCGTTGATGCTGTCCAGGAATGCTACCACATTTGAAAACAACAATAAATTTTTTACAAAAAGAATTGACTTCAAAAGTTTGTGGAAATACATCTATTTGCCAAGTTTTATTGGGCTCGGGTACTGGAAAGGGCACGAAACTGGGGACCCACCCCTAGTTTGCTACCCTTACAGGTGGATTATTTTTTTCCAATTTAAATGGGACCAATACTGAGGCACCCGACATTTTTTAACGGCGTTTTTTTAGTATATTATTTAGTTTCAGTTTTATTGTTAAGCAAAATTTTTTTTTAATAATGATAACTAACGCACTCACTGATAGCCCCGCACTAGGGAAACCTTGTATCGCGGGTGCCATCACTTCACAAAGAGATACGTAGGCAATACAAATATTTCTTTCGGCTTAGGAAACATACCCGGGACCTCGGCGTGACAGGCATGGTAACCGTTCACCCTTGGAGGCAGTATATTGCTTTCCAACATCATTTATAATTGCACTATTTGCACCCGAATGAATATACTAAATAAATAAGCTGTGATATAATAAAATTTAACACATTCACAATATAGTGAAAAATTAGTTATTTTGGTTTACGCCATTATTCTTAAAGGGTGCGACGTATTCCGCGATGTATGATGAATTAATGAGTGAGCGCAATTTTTATTCCGATTTTGTCTTTTTTTTTAATAATAACTCAAAATTCCGTACAGATGGCTGGAGAAAAAGCCGTGTCGACTGCTGCGAAGCCTCAGTTGCGTGGTCTACTGAATTCAACCATCAAGCGCAACCTGATTGTGTCCCTGACTCTTGCTGCCATCTCCGGTATCGCCTTCAAGCAGCTTGTTGGAACTCAACGCAAGCAGAGATATGCTGAGTTCTATAGGTATCGACTTTCTTTTATTATTAACTAGAAACCTTAAGGCTTAATTTACATTACCGCGGAACGGAATGGAAGCGAGTTTTTGTAACGAAATTATACATAGCATAATGAGCTCTATGTCAATTGTGTAATGTACAAACTACGGTACGGTTGCTGCAGAAATTCTCGATATTATTCGAGAATTCTTCTGAAGACGTCCCAATTGTTTTCTGGCTTTTATCTAATTTATAATTTTGTACGTTACTTAATTGACTTAAGCAAAGTTCATTATGCCATGGTTACAAAAAATCACCTTCATTCTATTCCGCGGTAATATAAATTGAGCCCAAGGGTAGGCACTAATTAAACTGAAAAACCGCGGCTTAATATACACACGCACTAGTACATTCTATTGTGAGAATTTGTTCAAATATCGCAACCACCTTGCCTTCTAACTGTTAAGGGCATCTCTAGAGCCTTAGCACTATTCCTGTTATTACTATGGCAACGCTATTATTCAATTTGCATTGGTGCACATATTAAACGATTAATCATCTCAAATATTTGTTACAACTTTGTAATAATCTCAACATGGTAGCAGAGCGTATAAATAAATAATAATAGTTAATTATTAATTTAAATGCGTGAATCGTCACGCATTTAAATTAAGAAAAAAACTGTAAATAAAAGGAAAAATACATGAAACAAGAAAATGGCACTGCGTCAACCGTACTTTCAATACTAAATGCAAAAACAAATTTCAATAACTGGTAATTTCGCCTAAAATTAATCTTAGAAGAGAAGCAAATAAGTTAGGTATTGGTACTAAAAAAAAAATTAAACAGCCCAAGAGATGATGTGAGAGCTCGATTCGTAACAGTCTCAGCTTATCGGACAAATAACATCGGATATTGTAAAAAAAAGCAAAACAGAAGTTGTACTAATACTAACCACGCACAAAGTACGTTGTTTTACACAATTAAGTAATTTCCGCTACATTTGTTTCCGGTCCCCAAATTGTCGTCATTGACTCAGGAAATACCACACTTTATGTTTTGGGGAACTTAATAAATAACAAACGCCAATGAAATCAAGTCATGCTTGTGTCAGAGTTTTCTAACCTGTAATCCGTAGATTAGTGTAAGTCCATAGGAGTCTGCAGATCCATAAAATAAGACTAAAAAAACTAAGGTTTTTATCATTGATGGAAACCGCTTTTTTAATATTGTAATTGGACTATAGCTATTTACTTATTTTCCAGGACATACGATGCTGAGAAGGAGTTCGAAGAAATGAAGAGCAAGGGTCTGTTCCAATCGTGCTGAACGACAAATCTGTAGAGTAGTATTATTTTAATTGCTGTGAATACATACAATATGTTAAAATAACTTAATAAAATCTAATACATTTAATTTGTTGTTTTTTGTTTTGTAACACAAGGTCTGGTCCTATGTCTAGGCAGAACTTGACTGATTAGGTGCCATCGCCATTCGTATTTCTACCGTAAAGGAGCACGATTCTGCTCCGGATCGTAATGTAGAGAGAGCCAGCACAATCATAGACACAGGAGACTTACTAATAGTAAGTCGCTATCATAGCTGTAAAAATCAGTATGCCCGGTTCCCGGATTTCGGCACCATGTAAAGTCACTTTATATTATTAAAACATATAATATTTATATATATTAATATTATTGAAACGATAGTTTTAAACTGTATTACTTTTTTTGCTACCGTAGCACTTTGCCTGACACAGTTTATGTCTTTGACATAGTATAGTGAACTTTATGTCAGTTGTGTGACGTGCAAACTAGATGCGAGCCAAAAAAACAAGTCGCGCGTCTTCTGGAGAAATTTTGCGCAATCCCGGGAATTCCCGCAACTACCGTATCGTATTTAGCTTACATTATATTATATTACGTTACACAATTGACATGAAGGTGCCTATAGGTACGCTCGATGATCAAACAAAATCGAATAAATGTGTAAGTAACTGACGGTCGACTATGTATTTTTTGACGCTCGACGTTGTGAAATTTAAATTAGGCGTAGATGTAGTACAAATTTGTTCGATTTTACCTCGAAATTTATTCATCGCCAACAAGTCATAGTATAACGATCACGAATATCGTGCAAATAAACTTCCGTCTGTTGACCTTCGGTTGACTACTTCGCCTTGCCGAAGGTGACGCACCCAATTATTGCGGTCGACCGTCGTTAGACGACTTACTATTTACACCGGACAGCTTGCCACCTTCGGCGGACAAGCGAAGGTCGCTTGACGACTTGGTGTAAATGCACCACTATGCTATGTACAATTTCGTTTCAAAAATTTGCTTCCATTCCCTTCCGAGGAAATGTTAAGTGAGCCTTAAGAATTGAGGTCCCACGGCCGGCAAAGCATTTATAATAGGCAGAAGTTACCAGATATTATCTGTTATAAACAGGTATTTACTACTTTCGAGTTTATTAAATGTAGACAAAATCTGATGATTACACTCAGACGTTTTGCAAACTTGTTCGTTGAACGCACCTTTGCTCGAATTGTCAGTTGGTCGGCCATTTGATAAATCATACTTAAGACCTGGCTTGAGCATTGAGTAGAGTTCTAGAATACGACCCTTAGACTATGGAAACTAATTTTTTTTCCATCCTCTAAGATTTAAATATAAGAACGACGGTTGAAACAAAAGACACGATTTTGAAGAGACGACAAATATATAGAGTATTTATCTTTAAAAATAAAATAAGTAGGTAACACAATTGCCGTTTCTGGGTTATCCATTTCATTTTCTAATTGATTCTATCATAAAAACATGAAAAATACTTTATGTTTTTGTGGTCAGGACAACAAAACGTTGGAAACCAAGGAAACGTACAAATTTTCTTTTTTCTTAAAGACAAAAAGGGAACATTGTATTTCAAATCAATAGTATATTTCAATCAAAATTATGAAATTAAAGCACTATGTAGCTACGTAAATAGGCAGATAGGTAAATATCACTGTGACAGTAACCACAAAGGTAAAATTTCAGAGGTATAGGTAGCTACACCCTACACCATACTGCGATAAGAAAGGACTCGATCCGAACTTGGTTACCTTAAGTCATTGTATGATTTAACAGTCAGACGATTTGATGACCTTGTAAGGCAAGTTACAATGATATAAAGAGTCGATACTTATATTCAATGTACTCTGTGATACTACCTCAGCTCGAGTTCAATTTTTTCGTTAGCTACGGGAAAAAAGGCAAATCTTCATTTTGCTTGGGTCGAGCAGCAGGGACACTAGCTTTATTTCAGATTTTATTTTTTTTACAAACGAAATTAAATCCATTTGAAAAATGTGTATCGTATATTATACGTGTGCTATTTAGTTCAGTTGATATAAAAAAAAACCTGTACCTATTTAATATATCGCAGGCAGACATGAAAATAATAATATGCGATTAGGTAAATTGTATAATTTTATTTTTTAAGTTTAAAGAAAAAAACCACGAATTTTCCTTTTTCAATAATTTAATCAGGACATCAAGTAATACGTAACTTTCCAGAATACACAAATAAGTTTTAACAATTCAATCGATTACAACGTCTTATTGATTATTTTACATTCCTTATGATAATTTCTAATTGATCTACGCAAATTTACTTAATTGTAGAATATCAGGACAGGGACCAGCCTGTTGAGTTACATATAACACAATAAAAAAAATATTTTATAAATGCGATCCGAAAACTCCATTTTTGTCGTTCCAACTTTATAGAACTTCTATTGTATTTATTTTAATTCCCGCTCTTGGTATTGGAAGAATGTTATTGGTTCATTTTGGCCATTATTATTTGGGCCATAATTTGTAGGCTAACTTGAAAAAAAATTTAAAATTTCTAACCAATCACAACGGAAGCGAATTTTTTGCGAAAATGGATCGCATTTTTTGTAATTTTTAGACGAATAATTTCATTTTTTTTATAGGAGCGAATGAATTGTATTAGTATTTTTAATTTATTTGCATCGTGGACTAGAATGTGCCCGTCAATTAATTTACTACTTTATGTGATGGGACCGAAAATTCGTTAATCCCTCTATGTCTAAAACAGGCGGAATTTAAATTAGTTACGTAGATAAAAAAATTTGTTCACAAAATAAATTAATCCAAAAATATTACAAATCGTCAATAGATTATAAATATGGCAGCAAAAGTTTTATTTGACTGTCAAAAGACATGGTGCTTTTTACGTTAATGTATTATGAATTATGTTTTTTGAATGTCGCTTTAAGGTCTCTAAGGTAAAGAGATGATTAATTCTAATTTCTCTGTTGGAGAAAGAGATATACATATATCGAGTTCTTAGGTTTTCGCGATTGTTACATATAGGAAATGAAACTATTTTTCCGGATTTAAATCGCGTATTTTATATGTAATTTTTAAACAAATAAAAAAGAGATATATATTTTAGAGAAATATTTTGTCGGGCTGTACATTTAGTTTTATATTTTAAATAATTTTAATATATAATTTGTCGTTTGGTATGCGATTACGACAGAATCTGACAAATCCTTACATTAGTATAGAATATTAGAATATAATTAGATTATTATTACATTGCTTTGGTCGAAAGCCTCCTATAGCTTTTGAGGTAAGCGTACACAATCAGTGATATAAAAAAATAACAGTTTTCTTGCAGCACTTCGATTCTCTAAGCGCCGCTGTTAATAATGAGACGAATAATATTTAGCCATATATTTTTATTTTACGGAACGAACAACTCACAAGTGTCTCAATTAATACCTGGCTATATGATCAATCGATTGTCAATGTTATGTGCTGTTACAACATTCTAAGCTCCATTGTAGGTGTAGAAGGCGCTACTATGTCTTAAAATTAACACTGAACCAGAATCAGAATACTAACCGTGTTAGGTGAAACACAACCAAAGAGAATTGATATATCTTTCCAGCTCAGTGTTGCCGTGTAAACCACCGTTTCTACTAATTTATCTATCAAACTTCCGACAATTTTTACTAATGACAGATATTAGTGGTTTCAGCGGCAACACTGGGCTGGAAGAATCACTTCGAATTTTTTCCATCCTTTATGCTTCGACCGCTGAATGTTTAAAATTGTAACAGTGGTGCCGTTTAAATTCTGCAATGTCAACTGTTTTCAATGAGATTCGAGGATATAAGAATAGGGCTCGAAAAAGGTAGCTGCTATTTGCTGCACAGAGATGTGGAAGAATTTACAATTAACCGGTAAAGGTTTCAATACCGGTTTCCGAAAACATGTAAATTCGTATTAATCATATTTACATGTACTTTGTGTTCATTTTTGCACATTTTAAAACGCCTATAACCTTTGGAGAATACCAACGTCATTGTTTACAATAGAATAGTTTAATGAGTGGTTAAGGTTTATCGCGCTCTAGCTCTATAAACAAATCAACGCATGAGAAACGTACGAAAGGCTAATATTTCTTTATTCTAACTAGTAAATGTAACAGTATAAACAAATATATTTTGTAAGTTTGTTATACTTGTGCATTATTTTCTATTGTGCATCATTAAATTTAATCATTTTTCAAACATTAATCTATTTTTATATCATAAAGTTAATTTTTATTAGTCATTTTATAAGCTATGTTCTTATTTTATTCTTTTAAATTACCTACAAAAGATGGCAGTTAAAATAAAATGGGACAGTCTCAGAGAAGTTGGCGTTTTTGATGATTTAAAAAAAATACACAATAATTTGAAGGCCTATCCGACAGCACAGCACGCTATGCACGCTAAAAATTATACTACTACAACAGAAAAGGTAAAAGTAGACCACCAGTAGGTAAGCATTTGTTGCCATCACGTACACAAAGTACGTACTCGAGCTGTGAACTTCATCCAAAACGACCGCACTTTTACAGCTGTTTTGCAGTTTGCAATCCAGTTTTAATGCGTAACTACACTTTAAATCGCAATTAATTGGTCTATTGAAAAGTCAATCTTACGTTACATCCTTTACAAAGTTTAAAACTGCAAGACCAAATGTGCCGGTATAATGTTATTTAGTGTCTGGACGTATACATTAAACGCATGCGGCTCTGTCAGAACTGTAATGATATTATATTTCATTTTATTGTACAATAACTACCAAGCGTAACCCATGAGGCGTTTTTTAGAAAGAATTTTGGGAGGAAGTATATGGTCAAAAATCTAAAAGAGGTTATAAAATTCTTATAAATAATAATATTTTTCATTTGTGTAAAGTAAAATAATCTGTGTCTGATCCCACTGATCTGAATATTACTGATATAAACTGATATAAATGTTAGTTTCTAAATGTAATAGTAGTAAATAACTTAGTAGTAGCTTTAGTAGCAGCAGAGCTCCTAGTGATAGAGTTCGTCCAAGGTTCGTACACCTTACCTATTTCTGCCGCCAAGCCGTAATGTGAGCATTACTGCGTTCCGGTTTTGAATGGTTAAGGGTGCTGGTGAACTTACAGGCACATGGGACTTGTCAACTTATGTCTCACGGTGACGGGCGCAGTGGCAGATCTTTGTATTTTAAAGCTTCAATACGTGATTTCAACTATGATTTTCAGGCTTATGATATTTTTTTCTAGAAAACACCTCATTATAAAATGTGTTAATGTGCTAATATTTGCATTGTTCATTTATATTTATGGTTATATTTTCAATGTTGTATGTTATTTTTTGTACATTAAATCACAAGGAATATTTTATTTTATGAGATATATTTTACTGATTTATATTTTAAAATATATTTTTCTTCTGTCTATGTTATTTTAGAATATGCAACGCTTTACGAAGTTGATCAATAGTAACTGCCTGATTTTTCCGATTTTATTTCTTTTTATTGGATTTATATCGACAGCTCATTGTCAACTTCAATGAAAAAAATTTTTTTAAATTAAAGTTAAACGCTACTAGTTTACAAATATGATGAACCAGCATCTTTTCTAAGCGAATTAAATACGTAATTAAACAAAAATACATGACAAGTTAACAGCTATATACGTTCACATACGAGTTACATGTATATGCACATTCTCTACTATCTTGTCACTTATTTTCGAAGAGATAACACAAATTACGTACATTTATGGATTTGTTATAAGATAATGACTTTGTTAAACTACATTAAATGAATTGTTATAGTTAATTTCTACAAGACGTTGTTTTGATGTTATACAGGGTGACATTTAATATTTGGTAATAAAAAAACTAATTAAATAATACAATCTCGCATCTTAATGGGTACTATACCGTCGGTTGAACATTCGAGAAAAGGTTTTCTTTCTCTATAAAACCCCTTAATCATTGTTATACCTCAAACGCATGTTCGGTCACTCTGTATAAATTCAATTACGCATTGACAGATTATAATCTATATAAAATACTACAGTAGATATGGGTCATAACTGACATTTTCAATTTATCATTAATTTTTGGTTATTTTTATTACAACTTAAGTACGAAGAACCAAATAATAATTAGAAATAATACAAAATGTCCATTCTGTAGCTCACATTAATAAACCTAAAGTAAAAATTTAAATCTTTTAAACAGTGCTGTCTTATACATTTATAGTGTCACCAATTTACGTAAACGACAGTAACTTTACCATGCTGCTTTACGACAAATGAAATTTCAGTTACCATGATTTTTTAGCAACTTTGCGTGGACAATAGAGACGATACTCAAGACTTGGCTGCATGGTTTTAAACTTTGATTTTTCCTTAACGGATAGGATTTAAAAAGTTATAATAACTTAGTGGCTGTCTATGGGGCTGGCAGTACGGCTTAGACACCTTAGGGACAGCGCAAAAACCGCCGGACGGCAGGTAGATGACATTTAATGTATATTTTATGCAATTTCAATAGAAATTGAGATTGCAATGCTCTAAGTCTCGGAGCACTGTGGGGCATTTCTCTCTGCGTCTCAGAACATTGAAATATGTACCGTTTTCAATGTTTAAAATATACATTGGTATAATGGCTTGCTCTGTCCCTGAACCTGTTCCGAAAGACGAAAAAATTAAGAGATTTTACTATCTATGGGGCGAAGCGGTGACAATGAATGACGAAACGTGTGACGTGATAATAAGGGTGTTTTACATTGACGTCGACGTGGTCGTGTGTCGATTTTAATGAATATTATTAAAATCGTGCTAAATATAAGATTAAAGATCTAGAAATGTGAGCAGGCGGAATCACGTTAACTTTGAATTAGACTTGTACGCGAAATTAAAAAAACGGAATTTTTCCACGCGGATAAATTTGACAGGCATAAAATCGGTGTGGCGTGAATTGTTTTATTTTAATAAATATTTCAATACAATATTTATGTACAATTGAAATTTAACTGAAGAACGTTTATTTTTATGTGATTTTTTTGCAAAGATTCTTTGAGTTGACTATTTTTAGTAACAGTATCGACGTACTTGCTAAAGTACAATTTAAAATATAAAAAAGCTTTGTAAACTAATTTATACAGTAAATGTTGATTTAAACAATATGATAGTGTTTTTTAACACTTGAAAAATATACGCCAAGGCGATTTTACGCCGATCACGGCGCTACCGCCGACAATTTTACGATCGGCCAATTTCAAATTTCAAAATTAAAATTTTGCAAGAAATTGAATTTAAAACTACAATTACATACAAGTCGTTGTAGAATAAATTACTTTGTAAATTAAGTTGCTTTTGTTACTATTTCAAATCAGGTGCTACACTTAAACTTGTTTATTAATAAAAAGGAAAAGCAAGCAAGTTAACTAACGTAAACGACTAGATAACATCAAAAGCAAAATAGTGTTTGAAAAAATTGACTTACAATATTTTTTATCACTTACAAACTATACATTGGGTGTGACAATTCTGAAGGACGTTTCGGCAACTAAAATAAATTTTGCTGGTCTGAAAAATATTCTTCATGTAAGTAGTTAGTTTAAAGTATACTTTTCAAACCGAATATGGCGAATACTTAAGGATCACATTGCCGCTGGACGAGCGACTGACTTGCATTGTGACATAAAATAATCGAATGCAAATAGCTACATCAGGCTCTGCGCCATATACGTTGTCAAATGACATAGATGTGCGTCGCCTACAAGCATAATCAACTTTTTGTCAATTCTGTAACGATCGTACGGTGAATTCCTGTTATCGTATGTAGCTCTACGTTTACCCAAAATTTTGCTTCCATTACATCACATGGCAATGTAAATTGAGCTATATATATAAATATTTGTAATGAAATTAACTCCGCAATTTCAGTTTCATGGTAGTAGGAAGCAAAGTTTTCTTTATTTATTCATTGATCATTATTGTGAGCTAAGGAAGTAGTTTTTGATAAATAGTTTGCCAAAATTGAAACGGTGTAAATGCTCACGATATGAATTGAAATCATCGTCACACACAGCGCATTTGCCTTACAAGGCTTGGGAATAATTTTAACACACTTTTTATGGTTCAGACGCCACTGCTACCTATGTGGCTTTACCTATAGTTAATAATAATAATAACGCAGACACTCAATATAGCCCCGCACTAGACAAAGCCTGTGTCGCGGGTGCCATGGACACACATAGACAACCACAAATTACACCCAAACTCACGGGAGAAATAAATGTAGGCCATACGCATATCTCTTCCAGTCTGGGTATCGAACTCAGGACCTCTGCATGGCAGTTCGGCATGGTAACCGTTCGACTGCGGAGGCAGTTTAGGGTATGTGGGGCACATGGGCGCAGGCGTCGAGCGCCACTCGCGAGGCTAGGGCTATTGCTTCCCAACATCATTTAAAATTGCACCGTTTGCACCCGAATTTCCGATCACTGGGGAAAATATAACTGTAAGTATTTCATTTTGATCGCGTGCCTACTAGAGGGCGCCAGGCTAGCGCCGGCGTTGCCTGTTGAATGCTTTATGATGCGAGTGACTTGCGCTTACTTATAGGTTTCCGCTTGACTCGCATTGGCCGTAAGTTTTGCTCTATACTTAAGTGTAGCTTCCGGCTAACCGGCAGGTAGGTAATGTGTACCTAATATCGTTTTAATTAATTATTAGTATTATTTTCAAACGTTTAAGACTAAGTACCTATACTTATTTTTAGTGTTGGTAATTTTATTAGATAAGCAAAATTAGTTTTAGTTTATGCACATCAGAATTGTCACTCACCTAAAATTACACTTAGACATCAACATTAGAGAATTCACTAAATACAATTAATTATTTTCTTATACAATGTAATTAATAAGCGTAATAGATCAAAACATTAATGTTTTTTATTTATTAATTCTCTATTTATCTCCACGAGGCGATATTAAGCCACTGAAAATTGCTTTATTTTGTCATTCTAGGGATTTATCGTCTAGCTCCACTATAAAGTTGTATCATTACGCGATCCCGATAATCGTATCTGGATGTGTTTTCCCAGAAGCCCCATATAATTCGTGTTTTAGAACAATTCATTAATTCGTAGATTTTAGCTATACTTGCAAACAGTTAGAGTGGTTCATCATTTTCTGACCTATTATTATCGCAATAGTACTCGTATATTTGTGCCGTACCCAATGAGATGACGGATATCGACTTAAAGTAAGTCATACTCGATTGTATTAATCATTTATTGGGTGTGCACTTCTCTTTCTAATTATTTTTAAATTTTGATTTGTAGCCTTGGATTCTTCCCTCATTAATACCATAATCCACAACCCATTTAAAATTAATGAATAAAAACACTCCAAACTCCCGTAATACAAGAAGTATAAAAATAATCTCTGATCGTTTTTAAACCGTGCTTAGTTTTTTATTCAAAGTCAAAACTTTAATTTAATTAAAAAACAATGCACGATAACTTAATTCGAACACGATAATGCGTGCCGTAACACAAGGTGAGTGTTCACCCTCAGAGCTGTCAGAGATTATTTTAATAGACCAGTTTAAATTTTTCCTTTATACTCCACCATAACACTACTCTGTACCACAAATACCATTAAAGATATTAGTGAAACAAACTCGCGTTATGTATACCATTTTTCCCTTAATTACCCTTTTTTTAACTAATCTTTGTCACTTCTTAGGTAAACGAAGCACAGGTCCAATCATTAACACGATATTCTGACTTAGGTGTACTGGCGGAAATTTTTTAGCACGCGCTGTTGATAGTCTAATCTGTAACATCAGCAATCTTTGACTTCAAACGTTTGTCCCTCGTGTGCGGGGTCACCATAATCTTTATCATCATATTCGAGGTCACGACCGTTTTTGACAGAGTCGACCAGAGGGCCGTATAGCTTGACGCATAGTATTTGATGGTAGTTTTCGAGTGCCAGTGCGAGGACTGACCCTCCTAGGAGTACTTCACATGATGTTATGCGTTCGGGTGGCGTGTACACTGCTATCAGTTTGCCTGTAAAAAGAAAATAGCTTTTAAATAATCTTAAAGCTAAAGACTTTTTTGAAGACGAAGTCAAATGACATTTGTAGGGTTGCCAGTTTTCATAAAATTTTAAATAGTCATGTACGATGTACCCTACTGCAACCTCTGCCGTCCGTTATCTAAAACGCGGGTAAGCGACAAAATAATTTTTGGAGATATTATAGAAAACCATAACCCACTTTTAGAACGTTGAAATTGTTTTATGATAGGTATTTCAGCTTTGCATCGTTAGGGTAAGTTCCGATAAGTCGAACACGTTAACTAACTTTAACTGTCTTGAAAAGAGAATCTTGTGCTCTATTTTTTCACTTAGCCGCGCTTTGTTTAGTGGACGGCAGACCTGTACACTACCTGTATGCAAATGCAATAGTCATGTATACTACCTGTATGCAAGTCCCAAAGGCGGACAGATAAGTCTTTGCAAGTATCGTCTGTGGACATAAGTACGCCGCCCGACTTGGCCAGCCGCAGCAGCGACGGCGCCGCGACATGCCCGCGAAGTGTCAGACGGCAGTTACCTGGAAATGACCAAATCTTTAATTTAGAATAGAGGTTCAACTCCTAGTAACAGTAGAACTCATTGTGAAAGATTCCGAACAAGGACCTTACCCATCTTACCTAAGTCTGCTGTCTAGTAGTAATGTAAGCATTATTGTGTTCCGGTTTTGAAGGGTAAGGGTGTTGGTGAAATTACCGGCACATAGGACTTGCTCAACTCATGGTGATGGGCGTAGTGGCAGTGCCTCTTAGATCTTTGCGATTTGAAGCTCTGAGTGGCACGCCAATTGTTATGTTATGGACAAGCGTGTCGCTTAACACCAGGCCGACTTGTCCGTTCCGTCACTTGCGTCCTGGGGGTCTACTCTCGATCTCCGTCCGACATCCGTCCGAAACAATTACTGTCAAATAAGTAATATTCGACAAAATTAAAAGACAAGTATCCAGTATGAAGCTTCATTCGCATCACGCGTCTTTTCATTTGGTCAAGTATTGCTTATTTGGCAGTAATTGTTTCGGACGGATGTCGGACGGAGATCGAGAGTAGACCCCCTGATTTTGATTCAAATTGAAATCGATCCGATAGGGTAGTCTCGAAATCAGATGGGTTTCTGAGCGAGAAGATGAACCTGATTCCTACTATATCTTTCTAATTTGTGAGTTAAATCAACTATTGTTCCGATTAGAAATGTCAAAGTTTCAGATCGGCCAGTTGTGAATCGCAATTATGCGCCTCGACTCGGAAAAGACGCAGTTTCCGATCGGAAGAGGCAATCAAAATCAAGCTGTTGGTGTTCATAAACAAGTCTTATTAACACTGGCACTAATATGAATTATTTAATTAACTATAACTCAACTACACTAACTCAAAAGGTTTAGTTCGTAGGCTGTCTATATTTGAATTGCCTAGTAGCTGTATAGTCTCTATGTTCGCGTGATTATGAAGTGTAGGTATGCTCCTAAGCTTCGGCTTGTAGTCTATCAATATGGTACTTTTCGGTACTGTGTCTGGTTGTTTATTATTATCACCAGCATGCTGATCCTTCAAACGCTCACATTACTGCTTGACAGCAGAAATAAGTACACATGAACGAGGTGTCTTCCCCTTAACTAATATAAAAAATATGTTGTCGATGGACAATTTCTTTATATAAATTACTTTTCTTTTAAAATATTATGTTATATTAAAATTGCTTGGTAGTCTTGGAAAATTAGAATTGGCTAGATTGTAATTCCTTGTTTTGCTTTATGATAATAAAAAAAAAGTAAGGTAGGGACGTACCAGTTACCAAATCCCAAACCAAGATTCTTGTGTCAGCGAGACCAGAGACAACGCAGCCATCGATAGAACTAATTGCTAAGGCGACAGTGTCGCATCCAGGCTTCCATTTCTTGAATAAGGTTCCTGACTGCAAGTCGTACACCACGATGAAGTTCGGCCCTGGCTCGTCCAGCTCACGGGATACCACGCAAACATATGAACCTAAACACACCAAATTCACAATAAATTTATAGTAGTTAGGTTATTCCAGGCCTATTTTTCAGGTTATTTCATTTATGTTCGTAGCATAGAATTACATTTAACAATGTAATATCTCGAAATAACTTGTCAAGAATTTACACAATGTTATCTATAGTTGATTTTTTAATTATCGAGTGAAAAGTATTTTTTTAGTTTATTTCATGACCTGATTTATTTTTATTTATTTCATTATTATCAAGTCTTTCAGTCGAAATATAGATATA
>NW_020653391.1:4920587-4930073 GCF_003589595.1 Hyposmocoma kahamanoa | reverse complement strand
TATATAGACACTAAAAGAATAAAGTATTATAAAAAAGTTATGGTAATAGCAAAGCAGTAGAACAAACGTTTATTGTATTGCCAGTTTTAATAAAAATAGTGTTGTTTTAAGAGATCGATTTCAATCAGTAGGTCCTGATCACGATTCCTTTTGACTTATTCTGTTTTGAATGACTCCATTGAGGATTGAAGCACATCACTGTACAAGAAACATAGCAATATAATCTTGCAAAGTGTTATATAATAGCTGTCAATTTGATGGAGCTGCATTAGAGGTTCTTCCAAACATACATACCTCGCTGCTGTCTAATCATCGGCTTTCTTGATCAGAATTAACTGGCAACACATTCAGAAACTGACACTGGTCGCCATTAAGGAAACATAATACATTTTGTGATCTAATTACCTTATAATATTAATTACACTTTTGCATCGTTACCTTCGTAAGTAATAGCAGCCTTGGATGTAATAAACTCGTGATGCTGTATCCTCAAATCGTAAAGCAGCTTGCGTGACGTCAGCGACCATACCAGCAGTGGGAAAGGTTTTTGGGTCTCGTCACCGCATACCAGGATTCTGTGGGTTTAAAATAAATTATTATTACAAAGATCGAACATACAAAAAATTCTTCTTGGATCTAACTGGACTCAAACCTGCGTCTACAAGGACAAACTAGAGCCACGGTTCACCAACTGAGATACACATCCAGTCAATACACCGTATGAATTTTTCTAAATGTTTATTACCCTATATAATAGTGTATCGGGTTTTTTCGGCTTTCATCGCCGTAAGCGACATCTGTGAGAGATCTATGAAGCTTCTTACTCAGCCGGTATCTTTATAGCTGGCCAGAGATTGACGAAAGATGTCGTGGTATTCATTTTTTATTTTTATTAACACACGCAGGTTCGACCACTGTGAGATCGAAGGAATCTTTCTTCGTGTTCGATCTTTGTATAAATAAATAATAAATAAAATCAATATTATTATTATATTACTGTCCGCCATTTTTTCAACTTACTTACAAACTTATTATATAAAAAAATCAGGTATTTTGTTGCAATTAAAACCAATAATAAATGAGTGAAACTAACCTTCCGTCACCAGAAACCAGTAACGAGTTGAGGAATCGGTCCTCACCAACTTTGAACGTCGTCACGCAGTCACCTGTAACGGTGATAAGTTAGTGTTAAGATGCAAAAGATTGAATTGATTGAATTGGTACACCTATACGTTACCTTTATAAGCTGTCGGTCTGATCAAATAAGCTTAAGTGGAAACTTGAGAGAATCGAATCGAGAGATCACATAACCTATTGAAGGGAAAAAGGGACTCAGCGACATTTTTGAATTTCTTTCAGTGAAACGTTTCAAAATTTGCAAATTCAGAAAGAAAATCAATAAAATTGCTAAAACCAAATTTCAATGTCATCTTCTGCCATAGTCCGTAAGCGAGGGCTATGTAGTTCATAATTGTATATACAATAAAGTAATTTTCATTTTTAATTTCCTAAGTGTATCTTATCTCGGATGTCTATTCTTGCATTTTTTGGTCGGAAGCCTTTACAAGCCTTTGCTTTCACTATCCTTCTGGAGGCATTTTGTATTGGTTACAGCCTTTTTTTGTAGTCCTCTTTCAGTGCTGCTTTTTTCTTTTTTTTTTCTAGCCAACCCCTTTATTTTAAATACTAACACAATACTAACCGGTCTCAATGTTCATGAGATTGACGTACATCCGGTTCCTCGAGAGCGCCACGAGGTGCTTGGAGTCATGCATCCCGTAGTAGGGCATCTTTTGGTTCATCACACCTTTTAGGGCCACTACGAATTTGCCCTGGGGAAGTACACGAATATTTTTGTAATTATGGATGAAATTGGAACAAAGGGTTGAATGGAAGTGGAATAATGGAGATTTTATTTGAAATACCACATGGCTAGTACTTCTGGAGTTTTCTTTCTTCCTGGTTTAAGACCAGGTACCTGTTTCGATTTCTGGCAAATTATTTATTATTATTTAAATAACTATACCTGATCCAAGTCATAAACTTTAAGTTCCCTGCGACAGAGCACGACGCATCTGTATTCATCGATCGGTACCAAGTTTATAGGATGCGTCACTCCCACCAACTTGCGGACTAGCTGACATCTGTAATTATAATTGCGTTGTTGTAGTGCGGGCAGAGTTATGTGTCAGTAATTTCAAAATGCAAATACGGTTATTCGCGGTTATTTCTAAATTAGAGGTTCAAATAAATATATTCCAAACGTTCAATAAAATGATTATTTAATTAACATCTCCATGCATATGGTTTCGCTCCTCCATTACGCATATAAAATCATCGCAAGATTTACAAAAATGTCTACAAATGTTTATGTACAAAATAGTAACCACTACTGTTTCTTTCTCATTATTGTATGTTATCTGGCGAATCAGGCTTATCAATGAGTAGCAGAGTTTAATTAATGTGACGATTCGCCTCGATTTCAATTTGTAATTTATTTCCATTGAAATTGCAAGATATGTCCATTAGTCTTGTAATGACTGTATAATGGGATATATTATTTTTTTCGATGTAAAAAGAAATGTAGTATTTTTTGTTTACTTACTGACTGATATCCCAAACACAAATCTCTGACCTTTCAGTAGACACTGTAGCAACAAATTTTCCCCTAGTTTCAAACCTTACAATGCAATCATAGGTCTTGCTATCAAAATCTTCAACAAACGACACCTCCTTCTTCTCCTTATGCTCTATTACTTTCCAGAACTCCTCATTGGCAGGATAAAACGTTGGTACTGGAGGATCTTGAATAATATCTAACCATTCTTTAACTATTTTCGTTTTAACTTCAATGCGTTCTCTTTGCCTTTTCTCCATAGTCATTCTTAAACAAGTATAAAATTGTCTGTAATCATAATCTAAAGCGTACGAATTAGCTTCAAATAATTCCTTCAAAATGTCAATGTGCTCTGGAAGTGGGTCTAAGTGAATTAAAGCTAGATCTTCTAGGTAATATCCTGTGTCAGTTGCAGCTAGTTTCGCGTATATCCAGTCGAGATTTGTAAAATATTCTTTTCTTGAAAATAATTCTTGGTCGTTTTTTAGAAGATGGTAGTGTTGGAAGGGTAATTCGTCCAATTTTCTGGTATTGTAGCTGAAAATAGATTGTAAAATGTGAGTCGAAACTTATATATATGGTTGTAACCGTTTAAAATTGACAACATATATCTATCCTAACATAAGGTATAAGCTTACCAGGTATCTGAAAATTGATTTTCTTGCGATATCAAGCGGCCGGCCATCTTCGGGTCATTTTCAGTAAACCATTTGCCCTTAAAACAAGATTTTATAAGTGTTATAACGGAAGGTAGTTATTATCTTGGTAATTGTTAAATTTATGTGCAATTATAACAAAGATACCAAATCATTGACGTCGAGGTAAAATATCTTTATCCTAAACTTTTCATTAATCTCCCGTAGTAGCCTTTTTAATCTATCAATCGACACTATCGCTTATGGGCTAAAGCCTACGTATTAGAACTTCAGCAATACTATTGTCGTGAATTATGACGCGGTTTGTTTTAGTTTTGTAATATCAGCATTAACAAATTTAGTCTATTATGATACCTAAGAGTTGGGAACTGCGAAAAAAGATAGTCTATTACAGGCTGTTGTAATAGAAAATAATGTCGCATATATAATTTACATTACGACAAAACTTAGGCGTGGCGACAACTGTACTCGATGCTGATGACGCCTGGCCAGACGTCAATTTTGGACGCACTGTTGAAGCGTGCTTACTTTTATTTTGCAAGAGCACAAGCAATATTTACCTCATAATAATCGACAAGGGTCTGCCGTACAGTGTCCTCACAATCTGCAAGGTATCGATCCCTCGCCGCACCCGCAAGTGCGGCGTCGCGCCATCTAGCAGCGCCGCGGGAGTCCCAGCGCAACCACGGTGATAGTAGCGCTGCTAGTTGTGGCCAGAATAACGACGCTGGTGCCCAGGGTACTAAAATTGAGGCAAATATGTGCAATATCCATAAAATACTGAAAAAAATCGCTACTCGAGATCTATATCAATCAACTTCACTTGCGTAATTTGGTAACGTTGGTGATTGTGATGTTGAGGTTTTACCTTGGTTTATTACAGAGTAAGATCAATATGAAACCTTCCTGTAACTATTATAGACCTGAGAATTAACTCTCCAATATTACTCAGCACCTCAGTGCCAGTATTATAACCCTTAAGTATGGGTGCTGTTTGTAGTTTTACTTACAATAAGTTTCTTCACTTCTAAAAAGATCATCATGGGCCAATATGTCCAATATTTCTGTATCATCAAGACCTCGTCTAGCCGCAGTCAAAAGCGCCAAACAGGTCTTAACTCTTTCTGCGCCCAGCGCTTGCTCAGTTGTTATTAAGATCTGGTTCAGTTGGCCTTCTAAATCCTCGCAGATTACTAGTTCAGTTGTTGTTTCTGGTTCAGATTGCTCCGTAAATGTTTCTGCTGATAGTGATATTTGCCAGGCTAGAATCTGAAATTTTTTATTCAGAGTCAGAATGTATACAAATTTTAACACAACTTTGGGATTCGTATATAGTTGTGTGGTTAAATATAAGTCTTATAATAATTTTATGTCAATGTGACCTATCCAAAGCTTTTGATTTTGCATTCTATTACTAAAGTATGATGACTTTTGTCAAAGGTTCCTTATATGTGCCGTCTGCACATTTGTGTTTTAGACTTTTTGAAATCGTATCTAGATGTCCAAATTCAGATTAACACAAGGTCATCAGGGCCTGCATGGCATAGGAGTTGCTCAAGGTGCAGTTCTAAGTCCATTTTTGTTTTTAGACGTTAAGTAATAATTTTTATTCTTTACTTCAAAAGTCAGCCATGATATAATACAAATTACCTTACCTTGGCATATAGCGGCAATGTACATTTTTGCACGGCCTTAAACGCTTCCTCAGGCGGCGCCGCAGCCCCTGTTTTGCTATATGTCGCCGCACATGCGGCTAATACTGCTTTTGCCTCTTCTGGCCCTACCGGCGGTGCTCGTACCACTTTTGGACCGTCTTCGGAGGATAAAACTGCCATAATGGCCGAGCTGGAGGGTTCATCTTTTTCTAAAAATAGATACAAAATTAAAAAAACCTTTTTTTGTTTGTGTTTCCCAAACGTCTATAAAAACCTACTCTGTTAAAAACTGAATAATGAAATATATTTATTTATTAACAACCTTCAGTGACAGTGACGATCATCTTAACATTTTCAGGCAGTTTTGAAGGCAGCCATCTTGCGCCTCGCAATGCGTCTGCGCCCACCACGGCTAGAAGTACTGGTCTGCTTCTACCTAACACTGTGAGAAGGCGGGCTAGGGCTGTCGTAAGGTGGGCAACATCCTGAAAAAATTGGTTAAGAGACTCACCGAATGATTACTAACACTAACACTGATGTTCAAGTTCAAAATATAGTTTTTAATGACTTTTTATACTGTAAGAAAAATCTGCCATGGTTTATATACCAAGAGTTTTAGAATTAAATAATTTAATATTTCTAAAACTCTTATAAAACAGCTCACCAACATTGTCTGGTTCTGTGTCGTGTCTTAAAAGAGCCTTTATGACATCACCGACCAGTTTCTTCTGTTTTATTTGGTCTTCGTTTTAGTCAACATTGTTTGTATTTATGCGCAAAAATGGCATTCAAATGATGAATTATGGCATCTTTAGATACTATTCGCAGTGATATCATTATACTAAAAAAACCCAACCAAGCACCAGGGGAATAATCGGCGTGATGGTAGGGCGAATGTAGTACAGTTATTCGGGGTAACTAAGCGCAGTGGGTGCACAGGAGCTAGCTATAGGTATATGTGGGCGGTTTTTTTGGGTCAAATCAAGGCGCCTCTCAAATCTGTCTTTGTTGTTTACATCCTTAGATTTTGTTATTCAATTTACCTGATTACGCTATATTTTTAGAAAAAGTTTGTAGAAAATCAGTGGATAATTTTTATGCTTAGAGAGGTATACAATTTCATATATACGTATATACATAACTTGTTTCATGTAAGTTCGTCTTAATTTATTTCGTGTGATAAAAGCACTTTTGACGTCTGCTCACATGCGGCCTTATAATACCAAGGGTACCATAACAATATAAAAATATAATAAAAATAAAATAAAATAAAAAGGTATTTATTTCTCTACAAAACATAAGGAACACAATACTTAAAAATGAATAAAAAAAACAATTGAGTGAGGTGATTGCTGATTTTTAGTCTTCACCTAGCTAGCTGTTCGTTTGCTGCACCAAGCTAATATGCGGAGTGTACATGAAGTAATAACCTAACTTTAGTAATAACAATATGAATATTATATAATGGTAGGTGGAGAAATAGTATAGGCTACTTACGTTTCGTCCTCTATAAACAGTCCCTGTATACAGCACATGGCATTGATCCACAATAGATTTGAGCAGCTGATGGGAGCTGCTAGACTGCGGCGTCAGACCCACGAATCTACAATTACAAATACATTGTTTACATCCCGATCAAGGTGCCAGTTTTTAGTTTTACGGTATTAGTATTATTAATATATACTTCACGCTCTTCACCAGGGTTTGAAGTGATAATTTATTATTTAGAATAATAATTATCAATGGATAATTATTACGACAATTATCACGTTAATTATCTTTGTACAGGTACCTCTTCGTGTTTATAAAATTAATTGGAATATACCTTGATAATTACCTTCGTGTTTATAAAATTCATTGGACAACAAAATGCTACTGCTAGTAGTAGCAGTAGAGCTCCTTGTGAAAGAGTTCGTCTAGGGAAGTACTGCCACCTTGCCTTTTTCTGCCGCCAAGCAGTAATGTCAGTAATGTGTTCCGATTTTGAAGGATAATTACAGAAATTACAGGCACATGGGACTTGTCAACTTATGTCTCAGGGTGACGGGCGCAGTGGCAGTGCCCCTCAGATCTTTACGATTTAAAGCTCTGAGTGGCACTGCAACTGTTATGTAGCTTACTATCCGGCGCACGACTTGTTCGTCTCATGTTATAAAAATGTCGTGCTACGAGTTCTTATCCGAGACGTATCCAAACGTGTCAAATGTCAATCTAAAAAGTCACAAAACCAAATCTCAACGATTTTTAACAAATATATATATATATATATATATAATATAAATATAATGAGGGTCTGTTCAAAGATTTTGAAGACAGAACCCATAGTTGACGTCGATTTTTATTCCTTAACACTTACCTAATAATGATAGCGAGGTCAGGCATCGGAGTGGGAGCCATAGTGACGGCTCTTGCCACGAGTGTCGCTTTCCCGCAGCCTGCACCGCCTATAAGCGCTAGTGGTACGGTGCTGTCGCCGGTTATATACCTGCACATAAATAAAAATTTAAAATAAACGGTTGGGAAATATTGTTAACTCGAAATATAATATTTACATTATTTGAACTTTAGCTCATCATTATGATAAAGTAATAAGGTAAAAATTCGACATTTTATCCCAATTAGGACAAGACATTAAGTATCTGATCAATTGGAGACTTGTATGATCAAAAGTTTTTGGCTAAATTAATTTATATTTCTTCTATAGTTATTTGTTGAAATATATACTCTTTCTACATCCTTTAAGTTCGGATTCTCATAATAAGAGCTATAGGCCTGATAATACACTCCCGGACAAAAATTCGGTATTAATAAAAATAAATACTCTAAGCTTAAAAAAATGCTTGATCGATTAAAACCTCTTAATGCAAATTTGAAACTGTTATAGGGATATGCTAAGGTAATAGAAATAATATATTATAAGATTATTAAAAAGAAAGTACCGTTAACTTTAACAATGCGAGTGTGACGTCTTGCATCGAGATCGGTTCAGGGGGTCTATAGGACCAAATTAAAAGTATGAAGCTGAATTTTATTTCATTAAGATAATATACTGGTAAGGAAAAAGACAATAAGAGCTTAACTACTAGAAATAAAATTGTGTCCCCGCGGCAAGTAGTCCAAGATGCTGGCAACATTCCCCCTTTGTATTGCTATGCTAATGCGTTGGGCAAGCTTCATTCATTCATTCATTTTAGACCCCACGGTAGGTCAATGACCCCACCACGATAACCAGTTAAGTGCCCGCGAACGCATGAATGCGTGTTCGTCTCGGCGGAAATAGCCGAAGGTGACATTGCGCGTGAGTAACGGCGTTACCTTATTATTTATTCAAATTATAATCGCAACATACTAAATGTCATGTTCCTGAGTTCTTTCTGAAAATTATAATGTGTAAAATCGGGGAAAACTTTTTCTTCGTCGATAACAATATTTTGAATTCCATATAAAAATAAAAATGCTAGGTGGCTCGAATTATGTATCCGGAAGGGTATTAAGTGTTTTACATGAAGGCTTACGTTTTGAGTTCGTTGAGGGTGATCTCGCGGTTGGAAGTACATTGCGCTGCGGTTTGACAGAAGGAAAGGTGCTCGTTCAACTCCTCGAACAAACTGAAATTTATTTATTTATGTAATACAAGCTTACAACATAAACTAAAAAAGTAATTAGTAGGTAATACAAAATGACCGACTGCAAAAGTTTGCATACCCGTTTTCTCTGTGTTTTGTCTTCATTGGAATTACATATAATGTGCCAAGTTTTATTGAAAGGGTGAAATTTAACCGGATTCATCCCCTAATTTGTCATCTTTAGAGGTGGAATATTTTCTTCGAATTTGAATGGTACTACTACTGACGTATTTCCACAAAAAAAAAACACAAAACAATACCAACGAAGTGTGGACCTCCTTTTTTTACCCGCTATGTACGTATATGAGGTATGCATGTTTGTTAAAAAAAACTTAGTCTTATTTACTAGGAAACGTGAAGTATGTAATTTTTTAACTAGATATCCAAACCGTACAGCTGGCCCCTCCCATAAGACTACTTGCTTTTATAGGAATTGCTATAACATGTCCATACAAATATATAATGCTTTGCCTGCAGCTATCCCAGATTTACCTATCAAAATATTAAAAAAAAAGTTATTTGATTTGCTATGTGATCTGTGTTTATACAATATTTTTTAATAATAAAAAGAAATTGACATTTTGTTTGTATTTGACACTTTGGTTATATTTGTGCTGTTCTTACTTCTTTGATATTGTTTAATTTATGATCTTGTTGCTGTTGCTATTTATTGGCATTTTTACTTAATTTTATACGACATTGCTTATTTGACAAATTGTATAATTTTAATTTATGACATTATTTAACTTCAATTTATTTTAATATTTGCGTGCCAGTATCTGGTGCAACACGTGTTCTTGACACCTTGTATAATAATATCTTTTCTTACCGTGTTTGCTTGCGAATAAATATTTCATTTCATTTCATTTTCATTTTCATTTTCATTTTCATTTCATTTCATTTCATTTCATTTCATTTCATTTCATTTCATT
>NW_020653391.1:4883868-4920577 GCF_003589595.1 Hyposmocoma kahamanoa | reverse complement strand
TTCATTTCATTTCATTTCATTTCATTTCATTTCATTTCATTTCATTTTCATTTCATTTCATTACATTTAAGTCAGTTTTCAAAAAAAAGAAAATATTTTAGTATTAACATGGGTTCAAACATTTATTAGCACTAAAGAAGGATGGCGACATTCCGTGTATTTTGTGACCCAGTGTTTTTGACGACGTGCATTAAAGAAACCTATCAATACTATTTAAGTCCATGAACGGCTCTTCGTTGATTTTGGGTCAGCTTTCGCCATCCTTTTTTGTACTTATACTGACTTATTGTATAACTAAGTAACATTGTGTAAAATAATATGTAAAACTTCGAAATAATAACAACAAAAATTTCAAACAAACGTTTTTACCCACTACCGCGTCAGCCGTTTGTTCGAAAAAAACAAATAGACACCACGTCTTAAGTTTTCGCGATTGTTACACATAGGAAATGAAATTATTATTGGTATATTTTATTTTCTAACAAACCACATTAAAAAAAAAACAAAAAAGGGGTGATTTATATTAATATTAGACATAACTGGTTGAACATTTTACCACCTCAGCACAACCGTGACCATGGGACCTGTAAAGGGCCCGAAAGGTTGGTTTGTTTGAAAAAACAAATATACGCGATTTACATCTGAAAACACAGTTTTAGAACCTAAGAATGAATCAATAAATGATTAATTATTTTGCCCACTGTACCTAGAAGGGATTCCGTTATATCCCGCTGGGACTTCGCTCTCTGCGACTAAAGTATCCAAGATGGCGTCCAGTCGGTCGCTCATGGCGACTCTAAGGGTCTCCGCATATTCGTCGTCGCTGCATGGCGCAGAAGCGGTCCCTGTCCGTCCTCGTATGCTCGCTCGGATTATGTTGCGTTCGCAAAGGTGGAGCTGCGAGGAACAAATTGTTTAACTAAAAATGTATTAAGTAAGCTCGAACGAACTCTTTCACCCTTGTGAAATATTCCCATCTTAAGGCCAGTGAGTAAATACATAATATTGCCTGTTCTATTTGGTAATTTGTAAGCGACTTAGATTCGTTTATGTCAAGAAACAAAAATATACTTACCCTTAAATCTTTTTGTAAGGTATTCAACCTTCGCTGCAATTCTTGATGATGTGCGGAGTCAAGCACATCGGGGGGCTCTGGTGGGGGGGCACCTGCTCGTGATACCCACACGCATCGCCGCGCCGCTTCGACGCTGAGAAGTACTGTGTGTTGCACCTCCTATATAGTAAAGTTGGGTTACGTCAGTTTTCTCTGTTTATATTAGTCTTAGGACTCAGGTTAGCGGCCGGAGCAGGAACAGTTTGTTTATGTGGGGATTTTTGGATTGTTTGAGCTTTGCGATTATTACGATGGTTCCGCTAACATCGTGAACCAACACTTGCAAGCTTGAGAACTCAACGGCGGGTAATAGTAACGCGGTCAGAGCGGTTACGTTTTGTGCCAGCTATGTGGTAAGTAGAAGAATGAAAAAGTATTTATTGTAGGTAATGAATATTACGAAGTTTTAATACTCGTTTCCATATTAATATTCGTTTATGTTATTGAAACTTTTCCACTACTTTGTTATTGTTACGTTTGCTTCCTTTCCTGAGAACACTGGCTCGGCACTGTCTTACATGACGTAACTCTCCGTCCACTCTCGCTAAAGGCTCTCGTGATACCGAATGAGAATACCCACGCATGGACACACGAGACAGAGTGTACGTATGTCAAGTCGCATACACTACAGTTATAATTAACACAAAGATCGAACACAAAGAATCATTAACATCATCATCGACATTTCTTGTCAACCTCTGGTAGCTGTAATGGTACCTGGTTGAGCGAAGAAAAACTTTCATACATTTCTCCAGATGGCGCTACGCCAAAAAAGGCGTTAAAACCAAAAACAAAAATCTGTAACGCACGCATAGACAAACGGGTAAGAACTGCTCATCAGATCAACAGATATGTAGCTCAGTTGGTAGAGCGGTTGCCCTAGATTGGCAAAACCAGAAATAGGTTCGAGTCCTGTGAGATCGAAGGAATTTTTCTTCATGTTCCATCTTTGTATTAATGATTGACATGAATACTTTTATTTAAACTTTTCGCACATTATTCGATTTTTAGTTCGGGACTTAATCATGTATAAAACATATTTTAATTATCTCGACTCCCATAGAGACCATTGACGGTGCAATACGTCGGAATTAAAAAATGTTTTACTTATATATGATTAAGTCCCGAAGTAAAAAAAAGAAAGAGAGGAATTTTTAAGACCATATTTTCAAAGGCAGATATCGGCCATTCGATTGATTCACAGATAGTATAGGTATATACTGGATGTAGTATTATTTATTTTATTTTTTGACACAATATAGAAAAGTTAAGGTTTTCTACATTGACCCGGCCGGGGATGGGACCCGAGACCTCAGAGATGGCGACCTACAAAAACCGGTGCGCAAGCCACTTGCCCGCGGAGGTCGTTATTTTTTTTTCTGTTTTTCTTTTCTTGTAGGGTAACCCATAGGCACACATGATAAGGGTGCTGGTGAAATTACAAGCACATGGAACTTGTCAACATATGTCTCAGGGTGACGGGCGCATTGGGAGTGTCCCTTAGATCTTTGCGACTTAAAGCTCTGAGTAGCACTACAACTGTTACGGACAGGCTTGTAGCTTACCACCAGGCGCACGACTTGTTCGTGCCGTCATTTGATATTATAAAAAAACACATAGACAAACATAAAGTACACCCAAACTTACGAAAGAAATAAATGTCGGCCATACAAATATTTCTCCCGGCCTGGGAATCGAACCTCCCAAGTCCTCGAACTCTGCGTGCCAGACTAGCATTGTAACCATTCGTACACAGAGGCAGTTTAAATTATGACAACTGTGTCCTTTGATTGCATCATATAAACAACGGGAAGCGATTCTCCTGCGGCGGTCAAAGGACGACGGCATACCTGTTCGACGACAGTGGTAAGATAAGCGTCCAAAGCTTCAAGCGGCAATGTGCGCACGAGCACATTAAGTGCTTTGGCCATCTCGCGACGCCAGCGAGCAGGCGCGCCGCGAACCAATCGGTAGCACGGTGGTGTTACGCTTGAATCCAGGCTGTACCTGTTAGTCGAAAAAGGGTTAATAAAGAAAACAATTTAAGAATAATAATATATTAGATTAAAATTTCGTAAACTAACAACTCGCCGAGGCCAACTAAAGAGCTTAAACATGATAGTTTAACGACCTTGGTGGCTCAACGGTTTGCACTGTGAGAACCGGATGGAGAGGTCCCGAAGTAGGAAATGAACTTTTCTGGGTGTTCTGGGAAGTGCCCCGGAATGTATTCCGTTGCTCTGGTACTATAGGGTATTCCTTAGTTTGAGACCAATTGGTGTGGTTGTCTAGCACATTATTAACATTATATCATTATAATTATAACTTTTTTTATAAAAAAACAAAAACCGTGGAATATAGATGTATATTTTCCAAGTTTTATCCACCACTCTTACCGGTGGAATATTATTTTCTTTAAGTTTGAATGGGACCAATAAATACTCTTTCTATAAAAAAGAAGAATCTTCAAAATCGGTTCACAAATGCTTGAGTAATTGCGTAACATAAACAAAAAAAAAATTGGTCGAATTGAGAACCTCCTCCTTTTTTAAAGTCGCATAAAAAATAAGTTTTACTGTAAATAGCTCAGGAGTTGGGCAGTCTGCTAACTGTCCTGGTTGCAGCATAAGATCAAGGTCATTTATTTATAATTGTAATGTCTCCCTATAAACATACAGTAGATAGATACACAGACAAAGACTTTTTCTCAAACATGTTCGGAAAGGTTTGCATTACTTTCAAAAAACGACGGAAAGTTTGTCATTTAAGGACTTTGCGACTTCTTCCCGGCCAACGCCTGCGAAGTAAGTAGGAAAATCCATTATAGTCCACTTCTCTAATAGTAGTTTATGTGACTGTTACATGAAAACATCACACGAGTGTTTTAATGCCTAATTGTGTACAGTTACATGCACTGCTCCATCTATACACATAATATTATAAGCTCTCTATGATGTCTTCAGGAACCTCGTGTTACGACTGGCGAAATGGCGGCAAATATAAACTTTTCTCACCCATGTCCAGACTGGAAAAAATTGGTTTCCATAGTCTAAGCCCATGTCACACAACATCTAATAGTCTGTGCACACAACGGTGGTTTTTTTAAATTCATACACAAACTAGAGAAGACCCCAACTATCACATCGTTCAATATTTAAGGTCGTATTCCAGAACTCTACTCAATGCTCAAATCAGGATTTTAGTATGATTTCAAGCACTGAAACTACGACCCTAATGGCAGGGACTTGAGTATGATTTCGAGTGCTTTAAACCATACTCAAATCCTGACTTGAGCATTGAGTAGAGTTCTGGAATACGACCCTCAGTAACGTGTGAAATTTGTCAAAATTGACTTGCTATTGATATATAATTTCGAATAAAACTTCATCTCGACTGAAATTAGAATTAAGGTCGAATAAAATTGTTTTGTTTTTCAGAGATGTTCGAAATTTCAATGTATTAATAAAATCGAATTTGCTGGTAATATATATATTACGCATTATTATTAATAATTTTGGCTTGGATACAAGTCTTTTGAGCAATGTCTTCGTTTAATTATGTTTCTGTATGTAAATATGGCCGCCACAAAGAGGGTAGGCAATGTGAGGCGCCTTGCTTGGATTGACTCGGGATTCCTTAGAATAGGCCGATCCGGGTATTTTCGAGATTCGTATAATTTTGCTTTTAATCTTCGATTAAGGAACAATAGCACTATCCTATTCCACTATAAACTAGATTTCACAAAATAATTGAAAGTCAAAATAAAAACGACACTTTTCCCTCCAAAAGGCCTAGAGCGAATCTTAATATTATGCAATAATAACATTTTCACAGATAAGAAATTTGTTCTAACAAAACAGTTTATCTTTATGCTGGCCGTAATTTGCGGATTTTTAACACCTCATGGAGGGTTTATGATATGTGTAAGAATTAACTATGTAAACAGGCAAAAGAAAAACTCATGTAATCAACTGCGAGAAAATGGCGGTAACATTTAAACTAAAGCGTTTTGGTATTCTTTTGTTTTTTCGTTTTCTTTGTATGTTGGTCGCGAAAATGAGTGCTAGTGAAAAGAGCGATAACGAAAACACATTCAAACACATCATCAGAAGTTGAGCAGACTACTATTAATGTGCCTGGAAAAACAATAACATTTTCTTTTAGCAATTGTGTTGTATAAATTGTAATTCATATTTTTATACTTTGTCTATTACACATTTTCCTCTCTTTAGTCTTTTGTTATGCCTCGGCGGGAATGGGGATTGCTTGACTTGTACTCATACTCGTCCAGCAATCTCTTACTTTCTGGCCTCTGCAATAATGTACTATACTTATACTCGCAACGTCCGCCCCTCTTTTTACGTCAAAGGTTAAAAAGAGAGATACTATAACATAATGCACAATAAATAAGCCTTACTTTTCCAACTTTCTATAATCATTGCCGCAGTTGTCTCTGACAAAAATGACACAAACATGACGTAAACTACGAGACTCAAAAAACGCAAACCACAACTCACAAAATTACGCTCGCCTTTTCTCACCCTAACTCTTAACTAATGTTGAGTTATGGAAAATTTCCATTTCGAAAAATGCATATTTTTCATAAAATAATATTTTTCCGAATATTTTTCACGTAATATATTTGTTCCATATTTTACCACATTTGACAGTTGACACCTGTCAAAAGTTGGAGATACGGAACAAAAGCGATTGGAGCCATCATAGTTCATGGAGCCATTGTAAAGATTTTTTTACCTAATAGATGGCCGTTATCCAATCATTTCAAATCTTGTTTTATTCTAACTTACTTTTAGCTATACAATTTTATTTTATAATTCAAGCTAAATAAAATTTCAAAAAATTTATGTCTAAACGTAGAACATAATATGAACCTTCCAATTATATTTTTCCAATTGTTCAGATTTTTTTCTTGTAAAACTATAGGCACATGAAACCTGTCAACTTATGGCAACTCATGTGTCAGGGTGGCGAGCGCAGTGGTAGTGCCCGTCAGATCTTTGCAATTTAAAACTGAGTGCCACTGCCGCTGCTGGACAGGAGTGTCGTTCATCAGCAGGCGCACCACTTGTTCGTCCCGTCACTTAGTATCATAAAAAAAACTTGTTTTGGAAAATTATCTAACAGCAGTCATAACTAACGCATTTGTATTTTGGTAGCGAGATATAGGCACTTAAAGTTTTTTTCTTTAAAAAAATGTGAGTTGCGCGGATTTTGCTTAACAATAAAACTGAAAATAAATAAGAAATAAGAAAAAGCGCTTATATAGAGGACTGTAGATCTCGTTTCGCTCAATGTCACTGAAAATGTCGATTAAGTACGTTAGTTATGACAGAATAAATCTCCATTACGCGGATAACATTGCTTATATCATGGTGTAACGGGCTGGTGTACGCTTTGGTCGTGGTATATTGTTGCCATTGCGTGCTGTGATGTCCCTAAGTGTAGAGGCACTTTAATGTCAATACATTTTGTGGAACATCCTAAATAAACCGCTTTGTTTATCAGGACACCAGGTACTAACCACTTGTTAAGCAGTGTGCGATCTGTTTCGGGCGATGCGGCTTCGAGCGCCGCCTCGAAGTCTGCGCACTCCAGCGTGTGTGGCAGCAGCGGTGTGCCTAACCCCGAGTTAAGGAACACCAATGGCACTACTGCACCCAACTCCGACTGACCTGAAACAAGTTTATTTAGGTCGATGATTCTAAAAGTGGTTTACATCGACCCCGGGGTCGATATAGACTCAAAACTAAAACGTTGATTTTCCATAAATGGAATAATCTACGTTACACAGACAGTGCTAATGTACTTATATAATACACAAGATCTGGAGATATATTCGGTTATAATATATGATGTATAAAACGTAACTTTTTTGTTTTTTCAAGTTTATGCCTACTTTTCACACTATAGTTCAACCTTAAGTTCAACTTATCAAAGTGATTAGCAATGTGGCAACTGTCAAAAACACATTTAAATGTAAAGAATTTGTAATAAAATCTATATTGGAAAGGTCGGGAGGTCAAGGCAAAACAGAAAAAATTGGCACGTGGCTTACGAAATAAAAAAGTTTGGGAACCTATGATTTAGATATTTTAGAACTTCATCGGCAAATGCTACGTATTATGGAGCGCTGTTAATTATTCGCCATGACGTTGCTACAGCTAAGAGAGAGAACTTACGAGCTAACTCCGTCAGGCAGAGGACGGGGAATCTATGGTCCCGCTGTTGCTCTAGGGGCGACCGCCAATGCAGGTCGGCGACGTGCACACGCCAACCAGCACGACGGGCGCGCGCGCGCAGCTTTGCCGCCACGCCGCATTGTAGCGCGCCTTTCTCGCTACAGCAGTCTGGAAATAAGATAAAGAAATCGATCAATCGATGTTTCATTGTAATTAACAAACATTTTAACAAAGACTTCGGCTCCGACTACCTATTTACAGCCTTTGGAGTTGAAACCCTTGGCCCATGGGGTCCTGGTGCCCTTCAACTGTACAAAATTTAATCCAAAAAATAATAGACTGTCTGGGAAACCCAAGAGCCGTCAGCTACCTTGCCCAACGCATTAGTTTAGCCATACAAAGGAACACTGCTAGCATCTTGGGCACCTTCCCGCGGGGAACACATTTTATTCATATAATAATAATAACGCACACGCTCAACATAGCCCCGCACTATTGACGCCCCTTCGTTGAATCTGGTAAGAATGGCATCGCACCACGTGACGCGATCCGTTTTTTGAGCCTCAGTCAAATTGTGTGGGATCCATCGAGAGCACAGCCGTTTCACACCCAAATGTTTGTGTAGTATTGATTGCATTTGACTCATGCCTATGCCTACAGATGCTCGAATCTCATGGTATGTCACATGTCTGTCTGTTTTTATTGTTCACAGCAGTGGACGGGCGACCATCACGAAATTCGTCACTAAGATTCACACTACCGCGTTTGAATTCTGCAAACCAGCTATAAATAGTCGTCATGCATGGTGCTTGATCGCCAAAAGCAGTTTGAAGCCGAGCGAAGCTCCGCTGAGCTGTTAAATTACACTTAATGTCGTAGAAAATCATACTATGAAAATTTTCACTTGTTAAATCCATGGTGATGTAGACAACCTATTTCTAAAATGACGCCACAATGTAAAAACAAGTGACAGTTAGATGAAACAAACTGTATTCTATAGCCAAAGAGTTCCATTTTCAAGTGTTATAATTACTTTTTAACTATTGTTTATGTAAGTGGCCAGTTCCGGAAACTTATAATGCGCCCTATGTAATTCTATCTCTAGATGGGCTATTTAAAGTACTAGGCTTTTTAAAGTAACTGCATTATCTATTTGTGATGTCACAGCTTTAGTGTACCAATACAACCAATATACCTATCCATCGTTTTGTATTTTTAGCGAAACGGAGCATCTCCCCACCTTGAATTTCACCATATGAAACTTAAAAAAAAATACTGAATGGATCTTTGTTTATAAAATGTTTTCCGCATCGTTGCCACAAAAGAACATCCACTTTCATAATAAATTTTTATTATTTGCTCATGTTACGGCCTCAACAACTGTCAAAATCTACCCGCCCTTAGGCTCAACTCACACTGGCGCAGAGTCGAAGCGTCGCGACCCGTCATGTTTTTCGCCTAAAGTATATTAATCTCTATTTTTCCATTATTAAGGTACAAATTTGTGTTATGCAAATATGGAACGGTCGAAGACGCGCGTCGACGCTTGGATGCAGTCGGGCGGTTTCGCGCGTCACTTGAGCGCAGTGAGGCGTCAGACGTCAGACCATACTGTGATCCGAGCGCACTAATGCGAGCGTCGTCACGCAGCGACGCGTGTCGCCAAGCGTTGTAGTTGAAAGACAGGACACGACGCGACGCGACGTTTTGACTCTGCGCCAGTGTGAGTTGAGCCTTAATGGAAAATCATTTAAATAATATTTAATTAGCCATAATGTAGGTATACTGGTTTGATTCAGTTTTTAAAATTTCCAAATCGTGTTTTTTCAATTCCACATATTTGATTTACGACAATATTTGGTTTCGTATACGAATCTCGAATGTAAGTTAAGATATTGGAAACCGGAATTCAGATTCATTTCCAACATATCTTGTGTGATGATTAATAAAGAAAACCAAGACAAATACCGTATTGAAATACTTGGGAATACTTCCTGGTTGGCATGGGTCCAAAAAAACGAAGGAATGGTGGGGAAGTTACGTTTATATTTATGCATCGAAGAGTTGGGTTCGGAACGTTTGGGGGCCACCGCCACGTACACTTGCTTTGATGATTTTTAGTTCAGCGTATTACCGATCAGGTTTTAAATCTCTATAAAACATTGATCGTGTATGGAGTACTGCTGCCTCGCTGCATTTGTGCGTCTCGGGAAGAAATATCAAGACTTTTATAATATAAGTAACGGGTCGAACAAGTCGTGTGTCTGGTGGTAAACGACACGCCTGTCCATAACAGTTGCAGTGTCACTCAGAGCTTTAAATCTCAAAGATCTTAGGGTGACTACGTCCGTCATCCTGAGACATAAGTTGATGTGTCTTCCATATGCCTGTAAGTTCACCAGCCTCTGACCCTTCCAAACCGGAATGCAGCAGTGCTCACATTACTGCTTGGCGGCAGAAATACGTAAGGTGGCAGTATTTCCCTCGATGAACTCTTTCACAAGGAGCTCTATTGCTACTTAGATCGGTGCGATCTCGAAAATACCAGGAAAAACGAGACTTTCCAGATTGTTTCAAAATTAGGTTTCTATACTTATAGGCTAGGCGTTTACTAACTCAAATTATAAAGAAAATTATTTACATTAAATATTGGCTGTAAATGTTATTTAAGGTAGAGATAACCTGATTTGATTACTATAGTTCTTCAATCTTCACAGATTATAATAAGCTCCACTCTACAATATTGTCATGCACATGTAACCAGATTAATTATGGTAGTAAAAAAACCGGCTTAAGACTGAAAAGTCTCGGGAAAACATCAGTCTCGAGTCTTGAACATGCCAAAAACTCGACGACACCGACACCGAGGTACCGACCCCGCCTGATACCAGCTAGCTGCCTTAGTAGTCTTAGTGGAGCGGAAAGCAAAGACTTATAAGTAACGACTCTTATAAGGAGACGAAGCTACAAATTAGTGCCGGCTTTATCAATAGCGCAGGGTGTGAGACGCACACGGGCGCAGGGTCTTGGGGTGCCCCGAGCGCCGTTTACGATGCCTCCGCTTGCGTCCCTCGCGGCGCTATTGCTTTCCAACATCATTTATAATTCCACTCGAATTTCCGATCACTGGGGAAAATATTTTATAAATATAAGTAAGTATTCCATTTTGACCGCGTGCCTACTCGAAGACGTCACGGGATCGATTTATGCAGCCGGGTACTACATGGTCTAGCGCCAGCGCTGACCAGCTTGTCGGTTTTCTATCGGCTCCATTTTGGAGAGTGTGCGCTTCCTGTTTTTTAGTTGCACATTTATCGTACCTCCTTCCTTCTTAATGCATATATGCGTGTCGTATATTAAAAAATCCAGTCAAAAGATACAGAAATGTCCTTACCCTGAGAATCAGCAGCGCATACATAAATGAGCATTGCTCTACGCCGCCGAGGTCTACTAGCGCTGGTTCTGCCCATAAGCTGGCCCTTATGTTCCTCCAGCAATGATGAGACAGCGACTGGCATAGGAGGACCTTCGGCATCTTCGCGTGGAGACACGCACGTTACCGGTGATGATAGGGAGATGGAGTCTGGAAAGAAAATGCATTGTCATTATAATTTGTTTACGTATTCTTTAAGAAAGACTAAATGATACCGCGTTTTGGTATGTTTCAGGTTCTACATTCCATGTCTCATAATCAGTAGGTTAGGCACTGCCACACACTACGGAATGACATACTCGTCGCCTTACTTTCTCGAACTCGTATCTTAAAAGTGCTTTAAGTTACTGAAATGCAAAAAATGTATTATATATTCAAATATTTCAGGTTGATTTCATATAACATTTCTTTCATATTTACACACTAGCTTTTACCTGTTCTTAAAGTAATGTATCCAAATTAACACCCCCAATAAGAAATATAAAAAGAAAGTTTTGCCATCTGATGAGTTTATAATAATAATATAGTTTATAATTATAATCATTCTTTATAAGATACGCGTTAAGAAAGTAAGGCATCGATATGCCGATACCGTTACCGAAAGATCTTTTAATTCTCCATTCGCATCAGTGATCTTAAATAATTTTAAACAGTTTGCACTTCTGTAGGAGGTATAAGAGCTAAGACATTAAACATTTATAAGGAGATGCTCATCATTTAAGGAAAGCAATGGGATACTATGTAACATGAATAAATTAAAGTTCATTTAAATCAATAATAATAACATTAACTGTAAACAATTTTATACGACGCCATTCACAGATAGACCACCAACATTGTTTATGAATCATTGTTGTACAATTTTTTTTTACAATTGCTGTATTAGTACATAAGGCCTATAATATATATGTACAAATTCGAGTTCTAGTAGCTCGTTTAAAAATTTTAAGTTTGCCCCTGTCAGAAATGCTATAAAAACAGTTCATAGCATTTCTATACAGCGATGGTTCCCAAAAGTGGTCAACATCGACCCCTGGGGGTCTACTCCAATCTACAAGAATTCCATATAAGCGAAAAAAATTGGAGGTGTATGAAACGTTAATGGTGTACGTGAATGGAACCCATATAAATAATAGTACGTGACCAAAATTATGCCTTTTCATAAACAGAAAAAAACCACATTACAATAGATTAATACGTAGAATTACTCTAAGATCCTTGACCCCCTAGCCGACATTTGGTCATCAGTAGATCAATGTGAAAAAAATTTTTATTAAAACTTAATATTTAATCAGTCAGCCATAAAATTCATGACTTTCTTATTGAGTGTGTGCGTTATTATTATAGAAGTAAAAAAAAACATGTAGTTGCTAATAAACCTACGAAACAAATTCTCAAGAAAGAGTTTTGTTTCCTACAAATGCATCATTAATGAATAACGTTTAAAGAAACTTTTTAGCCAACTGGATCTTTAATTACATAATATAAATACAAATTTCAACAAAAACACTGGAATTCCTTCACCTTTTCTGTTGAATGCATAAGAAGGCTCTTAGAACTAAAAGGTCGGCTAGGGAGTCAGTTATCTTAGAGCATCGACAGTACCTATGTAAATACACATTGCTTTCTTATAATAGACGTATAAATTACCTGTGAAGTTTTTAAACATTTCACAACAAATACCTAGATAAATATCTAGCTATTTGTTGTGAAGTGTTTAAAATGGTAAATACCATTTTTTTTGCATGCTCATTGTAATAATTCGAGAAGGTAAGGTAGGTTTTTAGATTGTTTCTGTAGCTATTTAACATTGTTGAATTGGGCAAATCCAACGATATCGTTACTATCATGTAGGTCATTGGTTATTATGAATTAATAAATAAATAAACATTTAGCACGCTTGGTATAACAATGCCACATCTGCAAAATGACAACTTTTCAGGAGAGCGGCTTAAAGATTCTACGAACGAATGACGATGATGGTACTATTAGGTTATTACAAGCACAACTTTAACGTGCAATTAGTTCCATCACGCCACTGCTAGATGGTATTAGTTGTACTCTGAAACGCGCTATCGTTTAGTTAACTTCACTAGTATATTATAGTCCTATTTCTGCTACTTTATAGACAATAGCGTTACATTTCTATCGCCGTGACTGTCGTTCCGGTACCAAAAACATTACGGTGATAAATCACTGTGATTTTGTCACTGTTACGTCCGTCACGTATATATAACTTACATCACGATATACGGTTTTAACCAGCGGCTTCTTTCTAATACTTACAGCCGTTTTTTATAGAATGTTTTAAGTTTTTACTCCCTTTGTAATAAGTTTCAATTCCATTCAAAAAGTTGATTTTGTATTTAATGTACTTTTGTGTGTTACTTATTTAATGCAAATCTTTGGATTGTTAAAAATAGCAATAAAGTGTAATGTAATTATATTTCTAGTAGAATACACAAAGTAAGATAACACATAAATATAAAATACCAACTCTTCCTATAATATAACAAATATACAAAAATATTTTACTTTGTTAATAAATAGGTTTACAGAAACTGCTGCAGATTTTTTTCATCCGCCCTTTCTAGTCGTAATAAGCAACTACGATTCTTGTGTGTGAGCAAAGAAAGTCATCCTATCTCACTCACTCCCATCGCCGGAATGGCCCGATTTGAAGAGAACTATACAACGAGTGGCGCGCTCAGTCCCAACGGAACGAAGATTGCGCATTGTATCAAATACGTATGTCGTGATGTGAGTGACGGGGATAGCTATTGGAACGGAGGAACACCTATGTGACTTGGGAACGTTGTTCCTTCGGAACGAGTCACGTTGATACTATTTGATGGCGGACCGTCGTGATTTTTTTATCGTGACGTTATTTATCACCCACCTCTACTACTTTAAGGTTTGGCACTGAACTGTGTGCTTTCACGCCACCTGAGACATATTGTTGAGTCCATAACCCTGTAAATGTGCCCTTTTTGATATTAGAAAACATAAATCTTCAGTCCAATAATTAAGTACCTCTCAATTTTTATTCTTTTTTTTCAAGTCAAAATCGGACATTTCTAATAACTAATACTATTAAGTAATTATTCTCTAGGGTCTACAGGGAGAGGAATCGTTTTGTTGGATTTAATAAATTTTATCTTCATAAAAAGAATTTTGTGTTTTTCTAAATAATCTGTTTTTACCGTGATAGTGGCCGCCACAAAGGAAATAATAGACAGATAATACATTTTATTATTCACACACAAAAGAAAAACAAAAACAGTGCATAGACAACTTAGAATTAATGTGGGCCAAGGCAGCCTTATTGCCGAAAGCGGTCTTTTCCAGACATCCTCTGAGGCAGAGGAGAACTGAACATCTCTGTTCGGAGAAGACGTAGTGTGCCAGTGGTAAAAATATAAATGCATTAATAAAAATTCACATTCTCATATTATGAAATATAAATGACCATAATATTATAACTAAAGCATCAGTTAGGTATATTTAAAAAAAATCAGGTTCAGGGTAATTAACGTGTTCAAGGCCATAAATAAAACAGCGTACGTCATCGTCTAGTTAATACAAAATAAGTCTAAAAATAATCACAGTAGCATGAGTCGGTCAATTTCCATTTCTTGCAATGTGTGCTTAACATTACGTGCAAACACAAACATTAACGAAGGGTCACATTCAAACACAAAAACATCAAAAATGCTCATAGGAAACTGAACCTTACATCGTCGACAAATATTTCAATTTGCAATAATGAAAAATTGTATACTTAAGTATGTGACCGTATGTACCACTTACGAAAATGGGTATTGCCCATGTTATTGTTATAAAGTCATAGCGATGTTTTTTTTTAATTTACAAAGTAGTTCTTTGTCTGGGTGTACAATGGACTCCTTTCCGATCTGTATAATTTAAGGTTTGCTTGTTATTTTTTGTGTGGGCATGTAAACCTAGTAAGTTCTTTCTAAATAATAACTTTGTTAAACAAAATTACGGTTTGTGACCTTATAAAATAATAATGATTTATATCAACCCAATATAGCTCTGGGTGCACAATCCAATGCAATGTGTACAACCCTATCTCTTAATTTACCCCTCGGGTGGCCATACACGGCCTGCTCGAGCAGTTAGGTAATGATCAACATACACAGACCAGTCTTGCAGTCATAGTCAACAGCTTGAGACTGCCATTGACAAGCTGGAATAGTTGATACCAATTGTAGCAGTTGGTATCAACTGCTCAACAAGTCACAATTTCAATTTCATTCAAATCAGTAGCAACATGGATTTTGAGAAAGAAGCACTACTACTGCTCCTTTGCTCACACGACGACGGTGGCGGCGTAGAATTTGCTGCTACGAAAATGCGCGCGTGACGTGGAATGAAGAGCGCGGGCGGAGGTAATTGCGCGGGAGCAGGAGACATTTCGAGCAGTCAGTGTATATCTGGCGACTGCTTGACTGCACGATGAAATTTCACCGCGCTTCAAACCGCCCGCAACGCAGTCGCAACTGTTCGAGCGGTTTGGAGTATGTGTCTAAATAAAAGACTGTAGTTTGCTATGTGGTCGCAGCTAGAAGCAATCGATACTAGCTGCTTCAAGCTGCCCGTGTATGGCCGGACTATGCTGATTCCTACTACATATTTGCATGTTACTGATGAGCTGCTAAACAAGCTTGAACGGTTACAACACCTATGTATAAGGTTCATCTTTGGCCTTCGTTAATAAGACCGAATCTACACTACCGCAGTTAGCTCAAGTGGCTTTCCATTCGTCTCCGCAAGAATTTGCGTATTGTCTTCATTCTCTACAATATTCTACATACCTAACCCTGTGCTTCCCGGGTACCTATCCGAAAGAGCGTTTCAGCTTTCTCGGGTCCCAGGATAAAGCCCTGTCGCTTTCTCGTTAGGTCCCAGTTATCTTTTCCATCTTTAATTCCAGTTTCTAATCTCACTCCTTCATTGTTCATGCGGTCAGATTTTGGAACGCACTTCCTATTACTGTTTTCGAAAGAAAATCGCTAGCTATATTCAAAATGAGAGTTCAGGAGCATATTTATCTACTATTCCATAAGTATTATTCAGTATTTTAATTTTAAACTTCGAAAATTAAAAGATAACTTTAGTGAATGTTTTCCATAATATTGATCTGAGATCGCTCAGCAATCCTGTACTAGATTAGTCTTAAAACTAAACAACACTATCCAAAAATGACAATGCCTTCAAGCAGTTACTAGTAACATGTTTGACAATTCAGCGATCTCTGTCATTATCAAATAAATGTCTGTTTCGCGCTGTCTCCTAAGCTCAGACTATTTTTTCCCATCCTCTAAGATCCTGAGCCCCGTTCCTCTTGTACAGCAAAACGTCATTAAGGCATCTAGAGAGTTCTATAAAACAACATACACCACATACATGGGGGTTTTTGTAGTATAATGTTAGTACGCTCAAATCCAAGATGGCGTTACATATATAAATATTAAGTTTTTTGTATTGTGACGTTATCATTCTCAGTGTGCGATATAATCTTGAATTTCACATAATTATTTTGTGTTACAAGACTATGGCAATAGTAATGCGACATGTGACTTTATTATACAAAGGGCACGAATGTTTGTGACCTTAATGAAAGTTTGGAGTTCATACTTCGCAACTAGACCTGTGTTACAGCTCAACAAGCCCTCACCCTTTCGGATTAGTCTTAAATAATAACAAATCAACTATGGGTGGTAAGTAGCAGATGGTTTTGCTCAATGTTGTGTTTAAATTTAATGTGTGTTGCGTCATTCCCTTTACGATAGGAAGTAACTTATAATTTTGACGGTGAAAAGTTTTTTACGTGGTTTGCTTCTGATTTACATTTTCTATGTTGCTTTTATGATACGAGGTGACGGGATGAACAAGTCGTGCGGCTGGTGGTAAGCGATATGCCTTTCCATAACAGCTGTAGTACCACTCAGAGCTTCAAATCGCAAAGATCTGAGGGGCATTGCCACTGTTACGGACAGGCGTGCAGCTTACCATCAGGCGCACGACATGTTCGTCCCGTCACTGGATAATATTTAAAAAATGTGTTGGACGTAAAATTTGAATATGTACACGCCAATACAACCATCGTCGTTAGAATATTGTGAGAAAACGTTTAATAAAATTGTTAAAAAATATCTACTTAATTCAAAATGAGACAAACTTTTTGTGAGCTGGTTCTGGAAAAAAACAGTCCTTACTCAAAAACATAAAATTATTTTTTCCCATTTATTTTTAAATATATTTGGCAAGTAGGAATTGTTTAGATGACTTGAACCTATACACAAATTTTAAATCTTTCACGGGAAGTGAGTGCCTAGGTAATTCGTTATTCATCGAGTCTGAAAAACTGCCACTGCACTCGTCACCCAAAGACATAAGTTGACAAGTCCCATATGCCTGTAATTTCAGCAGCACCCTAAGGCGATTACCACACTGTACCGCGCCCCGCGGCGGAGCGCGGAGCTGCGTTTTTTAACATTGTGCTGAAGTACCTCAGTTTGTGTGGAAAACACGCGCCGTCGAATACACTGACAACACTACTCCGCGCGGAGGGGCGCGGTGAATCGAAGGGTATGGCACACTGCGCTCTGCACTACCGCGCAGATTTTTAAGCTTAAGGACATGTTCAGTTTTCTACAATAGATCTCGACGTCGATAAATTTATATTTGCTATTGAAAATCGACCAAATTTATTTACATATTTTCTTAAATCTTTGTAATGAAGTTGAAATTATCCATTTATCGATGTGGTTCGTAAAAAGGGATGTACCTAATATCTTAGGTGTCTTTTTATTTGAGTAACAAAAACCAAATAGACAGTATAACTTCAGCGTCCTGAATGAGTTCTGTATTATTAACCGTTCTTGTCAAAGAAGGATCTCGTTTACATATACAATCACTACGGCGATAAACTGCGAAGCGAGTACTTTAAGTGACGCGGGGCCGCTAGACCGCTGCCCCCGCGCAGATTAAACCGCGCGTTGACGCAGATCTGGGTCTCCGCCACCGAGTGCGTGATTCCGCGTCCCGCGCTCCGTCGCGAGGCGCGGAGCAGTGTGATAAACGCCTTACCCTCCAAAACCGGAACACAGTAATGCTCACATTACTAAGTGGTGTCAGAAATAGGTAAGGTGGCAGTACTATCCTGGACGATTTCTTTCACAAGGAGCTTTACTGCTACTAAGTTTTAAGTAGTTGCACATACCCGAAACGCTGGAGCCGACGGGTCTTGGGCCTTTGAGCTGCGGCTTTTTTGTGGCGTTTGCAGCAGGTTGTGGCTCGTGCGGCTGCGGCTCGCTCTGCGGCTCCGACGGTTTAGCGCGGTACGATGGCGACCTTTAGACAAAACGAGTTATATAAATGCCTAGTTTTAACGTAGAACTGTAACTAATAAATACATACATATATATATATATATATATATTAGACAATATCACATACATTGCTTAGGGCAGTTTTCAAAATTTCAAAGACCCTTTCCGAAAAGATGAAGAAGAAAGGTTCGCGGGTTGCATTGACGCGCGTCTCCTCTCCTCTCAGATTGGAAAAGATCAGGCGCACGGTACCTATTTAACCACAAAATTATAGTAAACTAATTTTTATATAATGCATTTGTTATGTTAGAGCTCGCGGTGGACCCCCGGTGTTCGTTGACTCATGCGGTGGACTCACGGACCCCTTAGGGGTCCATGGACCACAGGTTAAGAAACCCTGGCTTAGGGGTCTGTTTCCGTTTCCTGTCCGAAGCAATTACTGTCAAATAAGTAATGCTCGATCAAATCAAAACACAATGTCAAGTAGGGCGGAAAACAGGAGTAGATGGATCCACAGGAGCAGCGGGTAACGGCGCGCAACTGCACTCGTTTGCTTCATTCTTATTAAAGTCATTTGTAGATTACATTTATCAAGTCACGTTCTAAAGTCTCATCCACATTAACCACTGACGTAATACCATTGAGTATATAACCATAAATATGAAATGAAATATTTCTAAGAAACTTTTAAAACAAATAACGTATATTATGGTAAAAAAACTAAGGGTTATTTAATTCCAACATTGTTTAACTGTCTTCCGTTACACTTAAAAAACATAAAAGGTAGTAAAAAGTCTGTTAAGAATTAAATAAAAAAATATTTGTTCGATACAATGTAGGTATATACAATATTGAAAAACTGTAATGTTGGTAACTGAATGTAATGTTTATGTGTTTATGTGACTGTAATATTAAGCGTAGTAACCAAACTCTCCCGATAAACTTTCATGAAGTTTGGGAGAACCGTATTTTATTTGTCAAAATGTCATTGAAAGGATAAATGAATTAAAATAAAATAGAGACGAAATAAGGGTCATCCGTCATTGGCAACTCATCAGGCAAATGAGCCTTATTTTACTTTTAAATATCAACTCTCGTTTGCGCTGAAATCACAAATTAGAAAACTGAAATAGTACAGCGCCTACAACTGACCCGTGTGTACGTCTCTGTATTTTCCAAAAATATTATGTATTTATTGTAATAAATATATAATATCTCCAACAATGGGGGTTGTGCCATACGGTGGTGTGGGAAAAACAGCAAAACATCTAATACAAAACAAACGGAATCACATTTCACCGGTAAGTAAAGATTAAATATTTCATTTTGCATTTATCGTCTATTATAGCAAAGCTCAAGTTAAACTGGTCTTTTTGAAGTGAAACAATTTGACGACACTCGTCAATTGTTTCGAATTCGGGCTGGCCAATCGGAGCGCAGTTGGACGGTATCGGCGATCCACTATCACGATTAAAATTGGAAAAACGACCAACCTCGATAACTTCACGTATTTTCCGCGATAAAATTAAGTTCATGGCGGAGAATGAAAATATGGCAACGTGTGGCTCTACGCTACAATGCTTAAATTATTAGGGACACCGCGAGTCTCTAGGACGCGTGATGGGCTTAAAGAGCAAAATACTATACAATTATTCCTATATTTATATAATAACATAAAAATTTCATCATTCCATACAAAATACACACACACACACACACACATACACACACACACACACACACACACACACACACACAGATACACAGACAAAGGAACTAGAAACTATAACTCCTCTCCTTTTGCGTCGAGGATTCAAAATTGTTAATTAAAAAAGTTACATGAAGCAAACACAGAAAAGGTAGTAGCTTTTGCTACGACGGCGTAGCATAATTTCGTAGCAAAGCAAACTTGTAGCCTCACTCAAAGTTTTATCAAATAAATAAATAAATAAATAAATAACGCACACACTCAAACTGATCTCTCAAAATAACTTTAAATGTAATAGGTATGTATTAATTTTAAAAAGTTATATCTTTATTATTTAAAAAAAAACCCACCTCTAAAGTTTGCTTATCGACTTTTTTATTGGAATTACATTTATTTGTCAAGTTTTATTGCCATCAGTTAACGGAAAGTGTGCGAAACCGGATTCATCCCCTAATTTGCCACCCTTAGAGGTGGAATATTTTAATAATCTTCGGTTGAAAAGAATAGTCAAAATCGGGTCACAAACGGAGTAATCGCGTAACATACATATCACTCCTTTTTTCAAATTAATTAACCAATTAAAACCAATTTATTTTAATCAGAAGGTAAGTCAGAGCAGTATTCAGGTGCATTTTCACCAATTATATTGTTAAGGTAAATATTTACTCAGAGATGAGCGTACACAAAATTTTCCTTTTTTTTTTATAAAAAAAAAAGTGCTGATTTGCCCTCCATCTCACCTGATAGAAAGTGACGATGAGGTTGACGATGGAGCATGCACACCTAGCCTTCTACCGACGTCTTCTAGCATACCGTGCCAGACGCTATACCAACTAAGCAACTGCTTATAGCGTCTGCCACGGTATGCTAGAAGACGTCGGTTCGAATCCGGCCGGATCGAAGGAATTTTTTTCTGAGTGTTCGATCTTTGTATTAATAATTATAACAAACTAGTGGAGTAATTTCACAAAAACTAATTGAATATCAATTCAATAAAAATTTAACCTGTATCGGTTGCAAACAATATGAGGGGCAGAAAGAAACCGAGGGCATAACAAACGGACCGCATGAAACAAATTATGTATGTGTGAAATTGAACTACTCTCCTATTTAAGCATAAAAACGTTATTCTACTAATTTCCTTCGTAGAATCTTCAAACCTCTCTTCTGAAAAGTATTTTGGAGTTGTGGCCTTATTACACCAATAGATCTTACAATAAAATCTATGACGTTCGGCTGTTCTGTGCGTTTGATATTACAAAACAAACGAAGTCAATTGCATAATAAAACCAACAATTGGCTATCTAAAAATAATCCCCCACAATTGATTCCGAGTGGGGCGTGGCCGGGCGCGCCGTGACGTCACGACAACGTCAGCGCGTGACGCCCGCCCTAAATACGCAAGCGTTTACTCTAAAAACACTGCTTTATTCTATCTGTGAGCGTTGTGCGCATTCTATAGGTGCGGCTCACGACAGTCTCAAAACTTGATAGAGAGATAAATATACACTTTATTCATTAATACAAATAGAAAATGAAAAACATTCAGATGTACAGCCACATAAATATGTAACCTAAGTTCTCTAAGGCACTGGTTTATAGAGTATTAAAAAGGTCTTATAGTAAAATTTTGAATAGTACAGTAAACCACGAGAGGGGCTAAATATAGAAGTTATTTGTAAGCAAAAATATAAGAAACGAACTGAGTGCAATTATTCAATGAAATAATAAATATTTTTGTCCAGCAGTAGAGCTGCTTGCGTAGTACTGTCATCTTACCAATTTTTGCTGCCAAGCAGTAATGCGAGCATTACTCTGTTCCGGTTTTGAAGGGCACGGGTGCTGGTGAATTATAGGTATAGGTAGGTAAAAGGGACTTTTCAACTTACGCCCTTACGTACTTAGGGTGACGGGCCCAGTGGCAGTGCCTCTCAGATCTTTGTGATTTGAAGCACTGCGTGGAACTGCAACAGTTATGAACAGGAGTGTCGGTTACCATCAGCCACATGCACGACTTGTTCGTACCGTCACTTGTCAGCTTGCTTATTCTACAAGCTATGTCGATGACCTTGGTTCTCTATCGGATAATCTCATTTCGAATTTTATCCTTCAGAGAAACTCTGAGTATAGGTCGTTCCATGCCTCGGTGAGCGACTAGATTTGACTAGCTACATCGTGTGTGTCCCCATAGATATAGAATATCTATGGTGTCCACATCTTGGTTCCGTACCTACGAATATGTCACAGCGAGTAGAATGCACTGATTAGAAGTCTTTACTTTTAAACTATGTAGACCCGACGTAATTTCCATGCAAAAGCTGATAAAATTTCACATAATATACTTATATGATTTGTTTAATTTAGTTCGTATTTTTTATAACTTTAAATAACAGCACTTTTGACATATGATCAGACTTTTAATACAATAGTGTGTTAACTCAAAAAGTGTGTTTTTTTTTTAATTTATTTGGGTCGACAAACAGTAGACACAATTAGAACTTATAAGTAATTTTTATTACACTAAATACGTAACGATTGTGTCACTAACACCATTTATATTTACAATAACAGTATTTTATTTATTTACCTAGGAAACTAGGTACTCTCTTCCCGTGAAAGGTTGTTAAAATTTGTGTATACGAGTAGGTTCAAGTCATCTAAACAATTTCCTACTTGCCAAATATATTTAAAAATAAATGGGAAAAAGTTATTTTATATATTTGAGTAAATTATTTTGTATTTTTGAACTAGCTTACAAAAAGTTTGTTTTATTTTGAATTAAGTAGATATCTTTTAACAATTTTATTAAAAGTTTTCTCACAATATTCTAACGACGACGGTTGTATTGGCGTGTAGAGATTCAAATTTTATGTCCAACACATTTCTTTAATATTATCAAGTGACGAACATACCGTGCACCTGATGGTAAGCTGTGCCTGTCGTGTGCCTGTCCATAACAGTTGCAGTGCCATTCAGAGCTTTAAATCGCAAGATCTGAGGGGCACTGCCACTGCGCCCGTCACCCTGAGACATAATTATGTTGACAAGGCGCATGTGCCTGTAATTTCACCAGCACTTTTGCCCTTCAAAACCGGAATGGCACGTCAATGACTGGAACACAATAATGCTGACATAACTGCTTGGCAGCAGAAGTAGGTAAGATGGCAGTACTTCCCTGGACGAACTCTTTCACAAGGAGCTCTATTGATACAATGATATTATACTTATAATCTTGAATTTCACGTATTTAGAGTTACAACACTATTGTAATAGCAGATATGGTGTTACGTCAATTGTACGATTTATAGATCTGGTAATGATAGTAGTGATGAAACGCGAAAGTATAGTTACGAGGTCAACACAATCTTGTATTACTGGTACTGTCGTCAACAAATCTATGACTGTTTGTCAGTAGTAAAAAAACCACGTGATGGCGTTGCGTATGCAAATCGCAACCTTGCGTTCGGTGTGTGTAAGTAACCGTGACGGATTTGTTCCAAACATATGACGTGACATGATGAGACAAGCGTGACGCCTCGTCACTCAAGTGACGTGATATTTTTTCAAGACTAATATTTGGATATGTTTTTGTTTTGGTTAACAAAAATGATAGTGATTCTTATCAACATTATACAGAGTGGAAATTTGAGTCGGGTCAACAAGGGCAGCTACTAAAAATGTAAGTAAATTAATTTGATACTCTGCGATCCCTTGGCGAAACGTCGAACATTCAAGAACACCTGAGGATGCCTCGTAGAGAGAGAAAACACGTAGCGGGCAAAGAAGAGGTTCTCTATTGTACTGTATTTGTTTTGTGTGCATGTTGCATGATTCTTTTTTTGTAGGAAAGGGGGTACCGCAGTAGAGGTCCCATGGAAATTTGAAGAATATATTCCACCTTTATGAGCGTTTTCAGCTACATTCTATTCGTATGTAGGGGTCTACTCTCGATCTTCGTCCGACATCCGTCCGAAACAATTACTGTCAAATAAGTAATATTCGACAAAATTAAAAGACAAGTATCAAGTATGAAGCTTCATTCGCATCACGCGTCTTTTCATTTGGTCAAGTATTGCTTAATTGGCAGTAATTGTTTCGGACGGATTTCGGACGGAGATCGAGAGTAGACCCCCAGTTTCGAATTCCAGAAAACATCACAGGGATCATTTTATCTCTAGGTGTACAAGCCATATTAGTATTTTCACGGATTCGTATGGGACTTAGTGCTCAAGCGGTATCCGAAGTGGGTCCGACTTTTCTAGATTTGTGTAGTCTCGGATTCGCAACGAATATGAATCGGATACAGTGCGTAAACAATCTAAGGGTAGCAAATTAGGGAATGAATCCGATTTATTGGCTTTTACCAACTTTCCGTTAACCGATTTCAATAAAACTTGGCAAATAGATGCAATGCTACAAATTTTTGAGGTCGGCTTTTTTGTTTTACGTTACCTTCCAAGTAACGGAAGCCTGGTGTTAAGCAACATGCCTGTCTACTGCAATTGCAGTGCTATTCAGAGCTTTACGGGCTAATGCAGGTACTGCCACTGCACTCGTCACCCTGAGACATAAGTCGATAAGTCCCACGTGCCTGTAATTTCACCAGTACCCTTATCCTTCAAAACAGCGAAACGCAGTATTGGCGGCAGAAACAGGTAAGGTGGTGGTAGACACCTTCACAAGGATCTCCTAATGGTCTGCTAGTAAAACATCCTCGAAATTCTGTAAAATTCGATTTACGGCGAAAATTTTGCTGTCCGGGAGGTTGTCCATCTCTACTGCCACGTGAGAGAGACGTTTTCAACTTTATTTTGTTACAAAAAAGGTCTGTAATTTTTTCAAATGTTAGGTTTTTAGTTCGAGCTGTACAAATTTCAGAATGGCAACCCTAGTACCTCTTACTACGACAGGCGATTGATCTATTGTAACTTTATCGACACATACACGTAGGTACGTTATTGGCGAGTCTCTAGGATAATTGAATAAGTAAAGGCGAAAAATAAAATTGGATGTTTTATTCTCTTCCCTAGTCAAAAGGACATATCATAATTTATTAGTATATAATATCGTATGATTTTCTATATAAATGTGTGTGTGTTTGATGAATAAAGTCCTACCCTTGCGTCCTGCGAGACTCCAGCAAGCTCCGCTATCGCTAGCAGTAGCTGCGTAATGAACTGCCGTTTTGAAGGCAGGAGAGTGAATGTTAAATAAACAAGTTCTGCCTGTAGCCAAAAACTTTAATGTGACTACACTATCTTCCTAATTTGCAGTGACTACAAATCTTTTCCTTGCAGAAATGTTGTTGTGCATCTTGGTGCTTTGCTTTGCTATTTTTGGTTCCACTTATTTAACAATAATTGATAAGTCAGTTTATTCGTTCAAATAGTTTTGGTAATCACCAACATGGAACAGCCCCCCTTGTCAGAAATATTATCTTTATCACAATAAATACAGAATATTTTTGAAATACATCATATTTCAGTTTTCTAATTTGTGGGATTCAGCGCAAACGAGTATTGATATTTAAAATTGATATAAGGCCGATTTATCTGATGAGTTGCCAAAGATGGATGGCCCTTATTTCGTCTCCATTTGTGGTTGTATGCTCGATGTCATCAGCATTCATTTCTTTCAAAAAACAATCACAATTTCTTTTACGAACAGCTAACAAATTCTACACTCAGAATCTTTTTTTTCCAATGCCAAAAAACTTTTCTTTTTTGACGTCACGCGTAAATTTGGCATATTGATTTGCAAGAAATTCAACGGAACTGTTTCTGACCCATACGCAAGATAGTGTGCGAGCAGTCCCCTGCCTGTGTTGGGTTCCATGCTGTTAGTGAATGGGCCACTTAAGCGCGAGTAGCTAAATTGCAACACAGCAGTTCTATAAGTTTTATAATATACACTAATGGCTCAATTTACATTGTCGAGGTAAAGAATGGAAGTGAATTTTACTAACCATTGTATAATAAACTTAACGTTAACGTAACGTAACGTACAAACTACGAGCCAAAAAAAACTTTTTCCGGAGAATTCTCACGCAGTCAGAATTTCGGCAGCTACCGTATCGTAACTCGTTTAGTAGTAGTAGTAGAGCTCCTTGTGAAAGAGTTCGTCCAGGGAGGTACTGCTACCTTACCTATTTCTGCCGCCAAGCAGTAATGTGAGCATTACTGCGTTCCGGTTTGGAAGGGTAAAGGTGCAAAGTGTCAAATTACTGACGGGCACTGACGGGCTTTGGACAGGCGTGTCGCTTATCACTAGGCGTTCGTCTCGCCCCGTCACTTCACATCATAAAAAAACCCCTTTCCAACACAAAAATTATCATCGGTTCACAAATGTTGGAATAACGCTTAACGTACATGCAAAAAAATTGTAGTGCACTGAGATTCAGCAAATAAACGAGTTATCTATCTATCTATCTTATTTTCCCCAATGATAGGAAATCCGGGTGCATATGGTGGAATTATAAATGATGTTGGGAAGCAATAGAACGTCTACTTCGCCGCGAGAGACGCAGGCTCTTTGGAGGCGTAATCATCGCAAGCGACGCTCAATGCTCCTTGGACCCTGCGCCCTTGTGCGCCTTACACCCTGCACCACAGGTAAGGGCGCGTTCTCATTATATCGTAACGTTTTATTTATCGTTGGATGACTGTCGCGTCTAGCCTGTTCCCATATCACGACTATCTGTCGTGGCTGTGTCGTTGACGTTTATTCAATCATTGAACGACTATCGTGTCTCGCTGTTCCCACTACATCATGACGACAATTTATCGGTTCACGGCAGCCGCCTTGTCGTTTGAACGACAGAATCGTTTGAAGCTACGATTATCTGTCCTCACATTTTTATTGTGACATTTTTTTATCGTCAAACGACTGTCGTTCTAGCTCTTCTAGTTATGAAAAAAATCGTGAACGACAGTTAATCGTGTTTTGCTACATGTGAACAACTTCATTTAAATATACAAGCTACGACACTTTAACTGCATGACTATCTGCCGTCACGACATAATGGTAACGCGCCCTAAAGCACTAGCGGCAACGTAAATTGAGACAGCATAAAAATTTAAACTCCGTGAAGCAAGCAACACACAAATAACACATAGATGAACAACCTTTTGATCTCTGACGATGCCAAGGTGTACCTGAACAGAAAGAAAAACAAAATAAATAAATTGTGACTGTGTATGTATTGCAAATATTAACAAATTAAAGATAAAGATAAAAGATGAAGATAAATTAATTTCAATATTACTTAATCTAATATAATACAATTTAAACGAATGTAAATAAAGTTAATATAATATTAAAATAAACATTAAGAAAGAAACCTAAATTATGCAATCTTCGTGGTAAAGCTATAAACATTTTAATATGGGTTATTGTAATGTCTAAACTAAGTAAATACGTACCTGTATTTTAAGCTACTTTTTGCGCAAATTTCTTTATATTACATAATTATTATATTATGTTACATATTCTTTATATGAATTGATAACGTGTTGGATTATATTATAATCTCACTTTAACATTTCTGATTTCACCGGTTATACTATGGAACATTTCATATACTTTATTTCCCCATTTATCATCGGAATATGATTTTTGTAGCAGTAGAGCTCCTTGTGAAAGAGTGCGTCCAGGGAAGTACTGCCATCTTACCTATTTATGCCACCAGGCAGTAATGTGAGTGTTACTGCGTTCCGGTTTGAAAGGGTGAAGGTGGAAAGAGTCAAATTACTGACGGGCTCTGGACAGGTGTGTCGCTTATCACTAGGCGTTCGTACCGCCCCGTCCCTTGATATCGTAAAAAAACCATTTTCAACACAAAAATTATCATCGGTTCACAAATAATAATAATAATAATAATAACGCACACACTCAACATAGCCCCGCACTAGGGAAACCCTGTGTCGCAGGTGCCATGGACACACACATAGACAACCACAAATTACACCCAAACTCACGAGAGAAATAAATGTAGGCCATACAAATATTTCTCCCGGCCCGGGAATCGAACCTGGGGCCTCTGCGTGGCAGTCCGGCATGGTAACCGTTCGGCCACGGAGGCAGTTAAAATGTCGGAGTAATCGCGTAACATCATACAAAAAAATACAAAGGAATTGAGAATCTCTTTTTTTTAAGTCGGTTAAAAATGGTATTGTAACATGAATGAATATTTTAAGATAAATATATATATTTTTTTATCAACACCCGCCTATTGATCAAAGTAAGTAAACACATCAATCATTAACTAAACGCTGTACAGACGATTGCAAAGCTGGCAGCGCTTCAAGCCACACGTTAGCACCTTATTCAAGACAGTGTGAATAGGTGAACACGTGATCACGTGAACACGGACGGTCATAGTGATTTGCTATTTGTGACCGTTGCGAGTGGCGGCACATTGAATGAGCCTGATCAAAGCAAAAGGGGTGTTTTTATGTTAGATTGTGTATCTATATTAAGCACCCTAGGATGATGCTTGGATTGAATGCATATTCAACGACATTCAAAGTAAGAAATCACATTGTCGTAATCATCAGAGATGGCTGACTGATATTTCAACCTTGAGCATTGCAATAAAGGGCCCGAAACGTTGGTTTGTTTGAAAAAACAAATATATGCGATTTAATTAGATCATAGTTTGTCCTTACGCCCTAGAGCCCATTGGGGGTCACCACAATGGGCGCTGAAGAGTCCTAGGGTAGGGCCTCGGAACCTATTCGGGGCGTTGATGTTCTTAAGAAGGTGCTAACGCATTTGAAAAAAAACTAAAACTATGATCTATGTAAACTACACTACAAAAATACACTCCCGGACACATAAATCGAGCCATCTCGCATTTTGATTTTTCAAGTGCTAGAATAAAAAAATATTTTTATCATTGAAGGAAGAGTTTTTCGGTTTCGCCAATTCAAATTTTCAACAAAACCTTTTGAAAATGACGTTTAGTACACCAGATTCGAACTTGAATTAGTTATTGATCAATCAAACATTTAATACTGACAATTCAAAGTCGCTCGAATTATATGTCCGGGAGTATATAATTTATTTCCTTGAGATTTGTGTGTCAAGTTAATGTAAAAAATACGTGTTTTCAATTATTTTTTGTGGTGATGGGCGTTTAATTTTTTTTAACTTGTCTATGTGGGCGGTGATCCAAAAAGTTTGGGAACCTATGATTTGGATCAATAATTTCTTTCCCAGTGTGTAACAATCGCATTTTCCCTTCTGCTTTGAATTCTTATCTTCCTCCTGAGCTTGTGCTAATCTACGTGTTGTTTTTGTGGACATAATAAACTATGATCTACTTAGTGTGTCTATTATTCTACGAAACTGAATTCACGAACCTATAAGTACCAAAGATACGATATATTACTTTTTAGATAATTTATTGGCAAATTTTTAAATGTTCAAACGATAATAAAGTTTTACTTAGTTCATAAGATAAGTTTTATGTAGATTTTGCGGACAGCATTTTCGTACGTAAACCCCTTTATCTACATGGCCAGTCTATGACTGCCTGCTTATCATGCTGGACTACCGCGCTGAGGTCCCGGGTTCGCTTCCCGGGCTGGGAGCAATATTTGTACGGCCTACACTTATTTATCTCGTGAGTTTGGGTATAATTAGTTGTTGTCTATATGTGTGTCCATGCCATCCGCCATACAGGGTTTCCTAGTGCGGGGTTATGAGTGTGTGCGTTATTTATTTACTATATAAGTTTTTACAAACCCCTGCGAAGGAAAAAATGTTTGTCGATGGACTGGGATTGCTTACATTTTAGGAATTTTTATTTTAATAAACTTCAAACCTTATCACATTATCTGTGACAGAAACGACGCGACGTTTATTCTAAAACTTTCCATACAAACTAGTATAATTTCCATACTACACCAGTTGTATGCTAGTTGCATTGTTGTATCCTAGACGGAACGCCGATTCCCAATCAAAGCGATTGGGAATCGGCATTCCGCTAAATAGCCATATTAAATTGACTACTAGAAATTCTATTTTAGAAAACCTGTGTAGAGCAATTGCGTAGACTATAAAAAATAACTATACTTATAATTACGGGTAAAACGGGATTCTTCAAACCCCGAAATGTTACCAACGGCTGATTACCTCGTTTGTCATATAAGACCCTAATTAGGAACATGAGCACACAAAATCGTAGATATTTTTGAAAGCGATGAAAGGAAATATAGGGCACCATCTAGTTTACTCTGTATTTTAGAAGGTAGTTTTACTGTGATCAGCAGGGATCGAAACACTCACCTACATATTTACCCGTATGTGGCTACCACACATACTTCAAATTACTTATGTAGAGTCGAAAATACTGCCCTGTAAAATCTCGGAATGAATATACACTTATCAAGCGACGTTTTTGCAAATTACTGAAAATCAGTTTTTTCATTCATTTCATTTTCATTCATCATTTTTTTCACGTCACTAGCTCGGAAAGGCTTTCTTTCTATTTTGCACGCTAGCGTGGAAAAGGTTTTTGGAATTCGAACTTGACGTTGGACTGTGGTGCACGTAACTTTTTCCTTCGATGAAAAAAAAAGATGATGACACAGGAAATGAAACTATTTTCCTAAGTGTAACAATTGCGAAAACCTAAGAACTCGATAAGATGTGACAATGACGTGACGTAAAATGACACGTTTAACTACGCGATTTGCCGTACGTTACTTATTTATATAATATAAATCCGTTGGTATATTTTATTCTAATAATTGTTTACATTAAATTGACAATGATATTAAATTGTGTTTATTAAATTATTTTAATTCGTCGAAGAACTAAAATAATTTCAATAATCACATAATCAAATAAAATAAAAATACAAGCAAGAATAAAAATTTATGAAGTGTAATTCAGAAAGCACCGGAGGATAAAGTTTTTTAATTAAATTTTTTTAATTAAAAAAACTGCTGTTGTAAAGTTCAACTGTTTTTCTTTCATCTACCATTTTCCCCGCTATAGTGAGGTGAAAAGTTGTGTTTCGCTCAGCAGCAAATTTGTTTTGAAACCCTCGCTACGCTCAGGATTCTATTTTCGAATCACTCGCTTTCCTCGTGATTCAATCTTGGCCTGAAACCTGAGCAAGCGATTCCTTCGTTTCAAAACAAGCACTCGCGACAAACAACAACTTTGGAGCCAAAGTTCCAAGGCATAATAAATAACTATTATAACACCAATAGTTTTTTGGTCATTTTCATAATTAAAAAAAATTTATTAATAATTTCATAAATTTATATTTTTATTTAATTTTAATAGGGTTATTATATTATCGAGTTATTAGGTTTTCGCGATTGTCAGATATAGGAAATGAAGCTATTTTCTCGGATCAGGGGGTCTACTCTCGATCTCCGTCCGACATCCGTCCGAAACAATTACTGTCAAATAAGTAATATTCGACAAAATTAAAAGATAATTGTCAAGTATGAAGCTTCATTCGCATCATGCGTCTTTGCATTTGGTCAAGTATTGCTTATTTGGCAGTAATTGTTTTGGACGGATGTCAGACGGAGATCGAGAGGAGACCCCTAAATCGCGCATAGTTGTTTCTTCAAACAAACCAACGTATCGGGCCCTTTACAGGTTCCATGGTCACGGGTGACTGAGATGGTACAATCATCAACCAGTTGTGTCTAATATTAATGCAAACCACCCTATTTTTCACTATTGTTACAAAAGTTATTAATTAATTACCTTATAAAATGTTTATTGAATGTCAGAATGTTTAACCACCATGATATTCAATTTTTTTTTAATTACTCCACTAGTTTGTTATAATTATTAGGGTAAAACCGGGGTAGAGGGCCATTCACAGAGGGCAGATGACCAATCGCAATATTTCAATGATCTGCTAACTGGATGGCGATAGTTATTGCTCAGTTCGCATCGTGTTCGTCGAATATTCTTTTCAAAAGAAAAGAAAAGTAAGTAAAAACCTTGTTAATTGTTTTGAGAAATGCTAATTTTTTTTAAAGGATACATGTTTTACACTACAATATAGTTATTCTTTCAAAATATGGATTATTTTTGTATTTATCGCTTAGCTATAGCCACATCCAATAATGCTATAAGCTCAAAATTTCACGTGTCATGTTTTTTCTTGTTTAAATTTTAAGTGTGACTACCTCTCCCGGAATAAGAATAAGAATCTTTATTGTATAAGAATATTGCATTAAGAATATTAGGATAGATGGCCAATAAAAATTGGTGTAAGACGGCCATATGACCAACTTATACCAATCATACATAGGTGTAAAATATTAATAAAATAATTTATTTATTTTCGAACTTGTTTTAGATGCCTACTAAATACAAAAGAAAGGTAGCCGCAATGAGAGGGAATTGCACTGGTGCTTCCTTAGCTGATGCTAACAGCAGCTATTAATGCTTAGGAAATGTCTCAATACTTGTAAAGGGCCCCAAACTTTGGTTTGTTTGAAAAACGCGGTTTAAATCTGGAAAAATTGTTACATTTCATTAAGAACTCGATAGCTATTAAAGTTGCTGAGGCTATGAAACCCCCTCATCGAAAACTGGCTCCAATGCGTCGTGAGCCACTTTTGGGTTCACGAAAACTGACAATTTGACGACACAAAGAAAAAAGAAGACTTAGAAAACAAAACACCAAATAAAAGATCTATCTAAGTCTAGAAATAATTACTGGCCATCTTACCCATAGTGCTATGGTCATCACACCCGGAAGAAATGGCACAATCGTAATTTTTTTAAAAACTAATTTTAAGGTCAATAATTAATAGTTAATTGTTCAAAGCTCAACTAACAAATAAAGAGTTGCAATGTAATATCTAAAATTTGATTTTGACAGCGTTTAGAAAAAACTATGGCCATCTACCCCGGTTTTACGCTAATACAATAATAGAACACTTAGAAACAATTCTTTCGATCTGGCCGGAACAGACGTGTCCTAGCAAACCGTGATAGACGCCATGCCAACTAAACCACAAACCAGGGGACATCACGAATTTTTCTATGTGCTTTTGCCGGATCTTTGTATTTGGTTTTCAATAACTTATTAGCCGTAGCTATCTATGAGAAATCCATGAAAGTATTTCGTCTTTAATTACCTTACTTTTTATTTTTCTCCAAAAAAACATTCCAATTTACACTACATATGCTTTACAAATAATTCTATTTTTGGTCGACATGTTTCGAACCAGTCCGTGGTCCTTAATCATGAGCTTCCGCGGCAGTGACTCGACGAAAACTGCGGTAACGCCAAAGCTCTGACAGCGCAGTCACTCAGTACAGGAGATCCACTCCCGTCTTCTGACATCCGTCCGAAACAATTATTGTCAAATAAGTAATTCGACCAATTTAAAAGACGCATGATGCGAATGAAGCTTCATATTCGACTCGAGTATTACTTATTTGACAGTAATTGTTTCGGTCGGATGTTGGACGGGAGTAGAACCCCAGGCACGGCGGGCGGCGACTATCAACAACCCTCGTTTGCTTCATTCTTATCTTAGGACTGCACATTACTTTACCCAAGTCACGTTCTAAAGTCTCATCCACACTAACCACTGACGTAACACCTAACATTGTTTTCCAAGTGGACTATATCGACCATCCACTACCACGATTAAAATTCGAAAGACGACCAATCTCGGTAGTTTTATATATACTTTCAAAGTTCACGGCGGAGAATGAAAATATGGCAACGCGTGGCTCTACAACGCTACAATATAAAATTGTTAGGGACACCGTGTGTCTCAGGACGCGTGACGGTTTAAAGAGCAAAATACTATACAATTATTCCGAGATTATAGAGAGGTATTATGCGGTCTTTGTGTATTCTGCCGCCGTTAGTTGAAAGGGCACTTGTAACAAAAACTCAAAACCGAGAAAATATTGTATAAAAAAATGAAATTAAAGAAAATCTACTTTTCTCTTGCGGTAACTTCATACCTAGGAAAAAATTAAAATAGTGACAGATCGGCACAATTGGAATTTAGGTAAATATATTGCCTCTATTCCGAATTCGAAAGCGTGGCTATATACTTTTTCGGAGGGCAGACCCAGAACAAAAATGTGTTTATTTAATTGCATCATAGATATCACAGAGAAATGTATCTTGTACAAACATGGATACTGTTAGGGTGTTGCAATATACTCGTATAAGTATACATTGACTTATCTAATCTTAAAAAATAAAAACACAACGAAACATACTAAATATATTATTACATACTAAATATTCTAATTAGAAGTTACAGGTGGCTGACTAGTGACAGAACATTTATTTTTCTCAGAACTCTCAATCTAACAAAAACTCTTCTATTCGCTTCTATAGAAAGTAGAGTGTTAGGTTTGCAAAGCGTGGTCTGAAGGAGACTCTCTGACGTACATATTGACGTAATATTATACGATTGCATTTTTTTTAAATTACGAAGAGGTCGTTTACGTCGGTACCATGGCCCCACAAGACAATTCTGTACCGGAGGCACGCGTATGCATATTCTGTTTATTTACAAGGTTGATATCGTGGGAAAAAGTCGTATGTTATCATACATCCAAAGGGCTATCATATGACAGTCATAAAAATAATACAAACTGAATGAAACAAATTATGTGTACGTAAAATATTATAACGAAAAAAGTTAACGACTAATTTCGTTCGTAGAATCTTTAGACCGGTTACTTATGGCATTTAGCTGCGATGCAAACGCGATGCAGTGGCGATGCAGTCTCTAATCGTCTACCTTTACGCGCGTTTGCATTGCTGCTAAAAGTCGCCACGTGTTAGATTGGTTTCTGAGCAGTGTGAATTTATTTGCGGTCCGTCCGCGCGGAGTAACAAGTGTGGCCTTAGCTATCGTTTTACAGTGATGCGGATTGCTCCGTACGGAATACACTCCGCGTGATCTCCGCATAAGCCACCCATGCGTTGATTATAGGCGACTGTCTTCTATGAATATCCGCACTAAATTAAATACTCGATTAAGAGCACTGCTGATTCTACGCATGCGGATGGCCTGCAGGCGGACAGTCCGTACGGACCGTATGTATAGCCGTGAAACTAGCCAATACCCTCTCTTGAAAGTTGCCATTTTGTAGATGTGGGCTTATTATACCAATGTTGAGAAGTATTAAAACGATGCGTAATAGTCATGGTGCAAATAATGTTTGTCGTTATTTTTGTTTGGCGACGCACACGCGAGGCATTTGTAGCTATTTTGGTGATTTCGTGCGGGAAAGTATCGAGAACGTGTTTTTTGCCGGTTTTGTGCCTTGTATTCGCTAAGTAATGAGAAGATGATCTCAAGTAGTCGGGCAAAGTCAAAGTCAAAGAATCGTTTATTCCATAAGTAAAATAAAAAAAAGTCACATTTAAGCTACTGCTCGTTCACTACGCTGACTTCTCTGAGAAGAACGAGCAAGAAACTCAAGGGATTGCTTTTTTCAAATAAATTTAAATGCTATGGAATAAATACACTTTGAATCAAATTTATGTGAAATGTAGAGGCGTGCCGTCTTTCCATACATCTTTATCTAACACGTAGTTTTCAATTTTGTAATATGACTTTTCAATCAAAATATTTTTATATTTATCGAGAATAATTAATAGTCACTCGCAAGAATCGTCACTGCCACCTTACCTATTTCTGCCGCCAAGTAGTAATATCAGTATTACTGTGTTCCGGTTTTTTTTTCTTCCTTCCTCCTTGAATATATGTATTTTCTATGTATGTTTCTTTGTTTTTTTTATTATTATTCTACTTTTTTTATGCACTATGTGTTATATATTTATTTATATGTATATGGTTTTGATTATCTAACTAGCATTATATTTTTGTAAAAATAAAAATTGTCAACATTAAAAATTAAAAATTGAAGTAAAATAAAATCCATGTTTTTAATTAATCTAAATTGTATAAAGTCATTTGTAAAATTGTTAAAATAATAATAATGTCAGAAAATTGTAAAAAATAATAAAATAGTGTAAATCAGTGTAAAAAAATTTATCGAATAAAATATTGCGTCACAATTTAGCTAATAATTTCGCCCACTATGTTCCCTCCGTACTATGGAGGCTTTGTTTTCGCCTTGTTGACCTGCGCTACTGCTTTCATAATTACCACACAGAAGTCGGCTAATTTCGGTCCTGAAAGCTTCCCTGTCAGGAGGGCGCTCCAAGTCGAGGTCGAGAGTTTCTCGTCGACCTCGAATTCAACCTGCAACCTTGGCACCGAATACAGGGCATTCGCTCAGGACATGTTTCTAGCGTCTGTGCGGCTTCTGGGAAGCACAGGCATCTAGGGTCATCGCAGCATCTGAACCGATGGATGTACGCGGCGTTCCCGCTGTGACCAGTCCACGCCTGAGTCAGCAAGTAGGATACGCCAATTTTCCCGATAACTCGGTACGCCTGGCGTATGTCCGGAAAAAACAATTTGGTAATGCTACTTTTTGCAGACGCGGAATACTCCTCTCGTCAGGCGTTCAAGGTTCGTTGGTGTACGAAAGAGGGAATCTGTCGTAGTCTGCAGCCGTTTTCTTATAGAGGGTAGCATGTTTGACGAGCTCGTCCGCGCGCTCGTCGCCGACAGTGCCAACGTGAGCGCGCACCCACCAGAGCTTGACGCTGCTACCCTGTCTGGCCGCTCGCGATAGACTCGATTTGACCTCGTTAATCAGAGGGTGCGTCCAGGGAGGAGCGTGAGTCGCTCAAGATGTCGCACTTTCTGTAGCGAGGATCCTCCATCGGCAGCCTAACCGCTTGGCGAAATGCAAGCAACTCCGACTGTATTCTGGTTGTGAAGGGTAAGGGTGCTGGTGAAATTAATAGGAAATTAGTAATAGGCACATGGGACTTGTCAACTTCCTCATGGTCGT